>NW_026737005.1:0-53000 GCF_949786415.1 Peromyscus eremicus | reverse complement strand
GGAAGCACAGTTCTATTGTTCTGAGCAAGCTCACTGTTCTGGCCCTATAGAAAACACAGTAGAGTAGAAGAGTACTCTTTTCTCAAAAGCAGAGTGTGATTCTTGTAAGGCTAGCTAGTGTTTGTTTCCCAGTCAGAAACAAAGTTGAATCCCATGCAGTTTCTGGTCCTACGAGCAGGAGTTGTTTTCTGGAAAGAAGAGTCACTATTGAGCTCCCAATGTCATATACAGTGCAAATAGCTCTCACGTCTGCTCCCAGGAAGTACTGTGTATTGGACTGAAGAGGAGCTACTATTCCTTTCAGTTTCCTAAGCAGATTTGACCTACATATGGCCCGTGTGTGTAGGAAGCACAGTTCTTTTGTTCTGAGCAAGCTCACTGTTCAGACCCCATAGGAAACACAGTAGAGTAGAAGAGTACTCTTTTCTCAAAAGCAGTGTGTATTTCTTGTAAGGCGAGCTAGTGTTTGTTTCCCAGTCCTAAATGGAGTTGAATCACATGCAGTTTTTGGTCCTACGAGCAAGAGTTGTTTTCTGGTAAGGAAAGTCACTATTGTGCTCCCTTACCCACACAAGCGCAAATAGCACTCACGTCTGCTCCCATCAAGTACAGTGTATTGGAAAGAAGAGGAGCTACTGTTCTTGTCAGTTTCCTAAGCAGAGTTGAACTAGATATGGCCCGTGTGTGTAGGAAGCACAGTTCTTTTGTTCTGAGCAAGCTCACTGTTCGGACCCCATAGGAAACACAGTAGAGTAGAAGAGTGCTCTTTTCTCAAAAGCAGAGTGTGTTTCTTGTAAGGCTAGGTAGTTTTTGTTTTCCAGTCAGAAACAGAGTTGAATCACATGCAGTTTCTGGTCCTACGAGCAAGAGTTGTTTTCTGGTAAGAAGAGTCACTGTTGCGCTCCCATTGCCATACACAGTGCAAATAGCACTCGCGTCTGCTCTCAGCAAGTACAGTGTATTGGACTGAAGAGGAGCTACTGTTCTTGTCAGTTTCCTAAGCAGAGTTGAACTAGATGTGGCCCGTTTGTGTAGGAAGAACAGTTCTTTTGTTCTGAGCAAGCTCACTGTTCAGACCCTATAGGAAACACTGTAGGGTAGAAGAGTGCTCTTTTCTCAAAAGCAGAGTGTGTTTTTTGTAAAGGAAGCTAGTGTTTCTTTCCCAGTTTTAAATGGAGTTGAATCACATGCAGTTTCCGGTCCTACGAGCAAGAGATGTTTTCTGGTAAGGAAAGTCACTATTGTGCTCCCTTAGCCACACACAGTGCAAATAGCACTCGCGTATGTTCCCAGAAAGTACAGTGTATTGGAAAGAAGAGGATATACTGTTCTTGTCAGTTTCCTAAGCAGAGTGGAACTAGATATGACCCGTGTGTGTAGGAAGCACAGTTCTTTTTTCTGAGCAAGCTCACGGTTCCGAGCCCATAGAAAACACAGTAGAGTAGAAAAATGCTCTTTTCTCAAAATCATAGTGTGTTTCTTGTAAGGCAAGCTAGCATTTGTTTCCCAGTCCTAAATGGAGTTGAATCACATGCAGTTTCTGGTCCTATGAGTAAGAGTTTTTTTCTGTTAAGAAGAGGCACTATTACGCTCCCATTGTCATACACAGAGTAAATAGCACTGTCGTCTGTTCCCAGCATGTACAATGTATTGGACTGAAGAGGATCTACTGTTCTTGTCAGTTTCCAAAGCAGAGTTGAATGAATATGGCCCGTTTGTGTAGGAACCACAGTTCTTTTGTTCTGAGCAAGCTCACTCTTCTGGCCCTATAGGAAACACAGTAGAGTAGAAGAGTGCACTTTTCTCAAAAGCAGAGTGTGTTTCTTGTAAGGCGAGCTAGCGTTTGTTTGCCAGTCCTAAATGGAGTTGAATCCCATGCAGTTTCTGGTCCTACGAGCAAGAGTTGTTTTCTGGTAAGAAGAGTCACTATTGTGCTCCCATTGTCATACACAGGGCAAATAGCACTGGCATCTGTTCCCAGCATTTACAGTGTGTTAGACTGAAGAGGATCTACTGTTCTTGTCAGTTTCCTAAGCAGAGTTGAACTAGATATGGCCCGTGTGTATAGGAAGCACAGTTCTTTTGTTCTGAGCAAGTTCACTGTTCTGGCCCTATAGGAAACACAGTAGAGTAGAAGAGTGCTCTTTTCTCAAAAGCAGAGTGTGTTTCTTGTAAGGCGAGCTAGAGTTTGTTTCCCAGTCCTAAATGGAGTTGAATCACATGCAGTTTCTGGTCCTACGAGCAAGAGTTGTTTTCTGGTAAAAAGAGTCACTATTGCGCTCCCATTTCCATACACAGTGCAAATAGCTTTCGCGTCTGTTCCCAGCAAGTACAGTGTATTGTACAGTAGAGGAGCTACTGTTCTTGTCAGTGTCCTAAACAGAGTTGAACTAGATATGGCCCGTGTGTGTAGGAAGCACAGTTCTTTTGTTCTGAGCAAGCTCACTGTTCTGGCCCTTTAGGAAACACAGTAGAGCAGAAGAGTGCTCTTTTCTCAAAAGCGTAGTGTGTTTCTTGCAAGGCAAGTTAGCGTTTTTTCCCAGTCCTAAATGGAGTTGAATCCCATGCAGTTTCTGGTCCTACAAGCAAGAGTTGTTTTCTGGTAAGAAGATTCACTATTGTGCTCTCATTGTCATACACAGGGCAAATAGCACGGGCGTCTGTTCCCACCATGTAAAGTGTATTGGACTGAAGAGGATCTACTCTTCTTGTCAGTTTCCTAAGCAGAGTTGAACTAGATATGGCCCGTGTGTGTAGGAAGCACAGTTCTTTTGTTCTGAGCAATCTCACTGTTCAGACCCTATAGGAAACACTGTAGAGTAGAGTACTCTTTTCTCAAAAGCAGAGTGTGTTTCTTCTAAGGCGAGCTATGGTTTGTTTCCCAGTCCTAAATGGAGTTGAATCACATGCAGTTTCTGGTCCTACAGGCAAGAGTTGTTTTCTGGTGGGAAGAGTCACTATTGAGCTCCCATTGTCATACACAGTGCAAATACCTCTCACGTCTGCTCCCAGCAAGTACATTGTATTAGACAGAAGAGGAGCTACTGTTCTTGTCAGTTTCCAAGCAGAGTTGAACTAGATATGGCCCGTGTGTGTAGGAAGCACAGTTCTTTTGTTCTGAGCAAGCTCACTGTTCGGACCCCATAGGAAACACAGTAGAGTAGGCGAGTGCTCTTTTCTCAAAAGCAGAGTGTGTTTCTTGTAAGGCTAGGTAGTGTTTGTTTCCCAGTCAGAAACAGAGTTGAATCACACGCAGTTTCTGGTCCTACAAGCAAGAGTTGTTTTCTGGTAAGAAGAGTCACTATTGCGCTCCCATTGCCATACACAGTGCAAATAGCACTCGCGTCTGCTCCCAGCAAGTACAGTGTATTGGACTGAAGAGGAGCTACTGTTCTTGTCAGTTTCCTAAGCAGAGTTGAACTAGATGTGGACCGTTTGTGTAGGAAGAACAGTTCTTTTGTTCTGAGCAAGCTCACTGTTCAGACCCTATAGGAAACACTGTAGGGTAGAAGAGTGCTCTTTTATCAAAAGCAGAGTGTGTTTTTTGTAAAGGAAGCTAGTGTTTCTTTCCCAGTTTTAAATGGAGTTGAATCACATGCAGTTTCTGGTCCTACGAGCAAGAGATGTTTTCTGGTAAGGAAAGTCACTATTGTGCTCCCTTAGCCACACACAGTGCAAATAGCACTCGCGTATGTTCCCAGAAAGTACAGTGTATTGGAAAGAAGAGGATATACTGTTCTTGTCAGTTTCCTAAGCAGAGTGGAACTAGATATGACCCGTGTGTGTAGGAAGCACAGTTCTTTTTTCTGAGCAAGCTTACTGTTCCGAGCCCATAGGAAAAACAGTAGAGTAGAAAAATGCTCTTTTCTCAAAATCATAGTGTGTTTCTTGTAAGGCGAGCTAGCATTTGTTTCCCAGTCCTAAATGGAGTTGAATCACATGCAGTTTCTGGTCCTATGAGTAAGAGTTTTTTTCTGTTAAGAAGAGGCACTATTACGCTCCCATTGTCATACACAGAGTAAATAGCACTGTCGTCTGTTCCCAGCATGTACAATGTATTGGACTGAAGAGGATCTACTGTTCTTGTCAGTTTCCAAAGCAGAGTTGAATGAATATGGCCCGTTTGTGTAGGAACCACAGTTCTTTTGTTCTGAGCAAGCTCACTCTTCTGGCCCTATAGGAAACACAGTAGAGTAGAAGAGTGCACTTTTCTCAAAAGCAGAGTGTGTTTCTTGTAAGGCGAGCTAGCGTTTGTTTGCCAGTCCTAAATGGAGTTGAATCCCATGCAGTTTCTGGTCCTACGAGCAAGAGTTGTTTTCTGGTAAGAAGAGTCACTATTGTGCTCCCATTGTCATACACAGGGCAAATAGCACTGGCATCTGTTCCCAGCATGTACAGTGTGTTAGACTGAAGAGGATCTACTGTTCTTGTCAGTTTCCTATGCAGAGTTGAACTAGATATGGCCCGTGTGTATAGGAAGCACAGTTCTTTTGTTCTGAGCAAGCTCACTGTTCTGGCCCTATAGGAAACACAGTAGAGTAGAAGAGTGCTCTTTTCTCAAAAGCAGAGTGTGTTTCTTGTAAGGCGAGCTAGAGTTTGTTTCCCAGTCCTAAATGGAGTTGAATCACATGCAGTTTCTGGTCCTACGAGCAAGAGTTTTTTTCTGGTAAAAAGAGTCACTATTGCGCTCCCATTTCCATACACAGTGCAAATAGCTTTCGCGTCTGTTCCCAGCAAGTACAGTGTATTGTACAGTAGAGGAGCTACTGTTCTTGTCAGTGTCCTAAACAGAGTTGAACTAGATATGGCCCGTGTGTGTAGGAAGCACAGTTCTTTTGTTCTGAGCAAGCTCACTGTTCAGACCCTATAGGAAACACTGTAGAGTAGAAGAGTACTCTTTTCTCAAAAGCAGAGTGTGTTTCTCCTAAGGCGAGCTATGGTTTGATTCCCAGTCCTAAATGGAGTTGAATCACATGCAGTTTCTGGTCCTACAGGCAAGAGTTGTTTTCTGGTGGGAAGAGTCACTATTGAGCTCCCATTGTCATACACAGTGCAAATACCTCTCACGTCTGCTACCAGCAAGGACATTGTATTAGACAGAAGAGGAGCTACTGTTCTTGTCAGTTTCCAAGCAGAGTTGAACTAGATATGGCCCGTGTGTGTAGGAAGCACAGTTCTTTTGTTCTGAGCAAGCTCACTGTTCGGACCCCATAGGAAACACAGTAGAGTAGGCGAGTGCTCTTTTCTCAAAAGCAGAGTGTGTTTCTTGTAAGGCTAGCTAGTGTTTGTTTCCCAGTCAGAAACAGAGTTGAATCACACGCAGTTTCTGGTCCTACAAGCAAGAGTTGTTTTCTGGTAAGAACAGTCACTATTGCGCTCCCATTGCCATACACAGTGCAAATAGCACTCGCGTCTGCTCCCAGCAAGTACAGTGTATTGGACTGAAGAGGAGCTACTGTTCTTGTCAGTTTCCTAAGCAGAGTTGAACTAGATGTGGCCCGTTTGTGTAGGAAGCCCAGTTCTTTTGTTCTGAGCAAGCTCACTGTTCATACCCTATAGGAAACACTGTAGAGTAGAAGAGTGCTCTTTTCTCAAAAGCAGAGTGTGTTTCTTGTAAAGGAAGCTAGCGTTTGTTGCCCAGGTTTAAATGGAGTTGAATCACATGCAGTTTCAGGTCCTACAAGCAAGAGTTGTTTTCTGGTAAGGAAAGTCACTATTGCGCTCCCTTAGCCACACACAGTGCAAATAGCACTCGTGTATGTTCCCAGCAAGTACAGTGTATTGGAAAGAAGAGGATATACTGTTCTTGTCAGTTTCCTAAGCAGAGTGGAACTAGATGTGACCCGTGTGTGTAGGAAGCACAGTTCTTTTTTCTGAGCAAGCTCACGGTTCCGAGCCCATAGGAAACACAGTAGAGTAGAAGAGTGCTCTTTTCTCAAAATCATAGTGTGTTTCTTGTAAGGCGAGCTAGCGTTTGTTTCCCAGTCCTAAATGGAGTTGAATCACATGCAGTTTCTGGTCCTATGAGTAAGAGTTTTTTTCTGTTAAGAAGAGTCACTATTACGCTCCCATTGTCATACACAGCACAAATAGCACTGTCGACTGTTCCCAGCATGTACAATGTATTGGAATGAAGAGGATCTACTGTTCTTGTCAGTTTCCAAAGCAGAGTTGAACGAGATATGGCCCGTGTGTGTAGGAACCACAGATCTTTTGTTCTGAGCAAGCTCACTCTTCTGGCCCTATAGGAAACACAGTAGAGTAGAAGAGTGCTCTTTTCTCAAAAGCAGAGTGTGTTTCTTGTAAGGCGAGCTAGCATTTGTTTGCCAGTCCTAAATGGAGTTGATTCCATGCAGTTTCTGGTCCTAAGAGCAAGAGTTATTTCTGGTAAGAAGAGTCACTATTGCGCTCCCATTGTCATACACAGGGCAAATAGCACTGGCATCTGTTCCCAGCACATACAGTGTGTTAGACTGAAGAGGATCTACTGTTCTTGTCAGTTTCCTAAGCAGAGTTGAACTAGATATGGCCCGTGTGTGTAGGAAGCACAGTTCTTTTGTTCTGAGCAAGCTCACTGTTCAGACCCTATAGGAAACACTGTAGAGTAGAAGAGTGCTCTTTTCTCAAAAGCAGAGTGTGTTTTTTCTAAGGCGAGCTATGGTTTGTTTCCCTGTCCTAAATGGAGTTGAATCACATGCAGTTTCTGGTCCTACAGGCAAGAGTTGTTTTCTGGTGGGAAGAGTCACTATTGAGCTCCCATTGTCATACACAGTGCAAATACCTCTCACGTCTGCTCCCAGCAAGTACATTATATTAGACAGAAGAGGAGCTACTGTTCTTGTCAGTTTCCTAAGCAGAGTTGAACTAGATATGGCCCATGTATGTAGGAAGCACAGTTCTTTTGTTCCGAGCAAGCTCACTGTTCGGACCCCATAGGAAACACAGTAGAGTATGCGAGTGCTCTTTTCTCAAAAGCAGAGTGTGTTTCTTGTAAGGCTAGCTAGTGTTTGTTTCCCAGTCAGAAACAGAGTTGAATCACATGCAGTTTCTGGTCCTACGAGTAAGAGTTGTTTTCTGGTAAGAAGAGTCACTATTGCGCTCCCATTGCCATACACAGTGCAAATAGCACTCGCGTCTGCTCCCAGCAAGTACAGTGTATTGGACTGAAGAGGAGCTACTGCTCTTGTCAGTTTCCTAAGCAGAGTTGAACTAGATATGGCCCGTGTGTGTAGGAAGCACAGTTCTTTTGTTCTGAGCAAGCTCACTGTTCTGGCCCTATAGGAAACACAGTAGAGTAGAAGAGTGCTCTTTTCTCAAAAGCAGAGTGTGTTTCTTGTAAGGCGAGCTAGAGTTTGTTTCCCAGTCCTAAATGGAGTTGAATCACATGCAGTTTCTGGTCCTTCGAGCAAGAGTTATTTTCTGTTAAAAAGAGTCACTATTGTGCTCCCATTTCCATACACAGTGCAAATAGCTTTCGCGTCTGTTCCCAGCAAGTACAGTGTATTGTACAGTAGAAGAGCTACTGTTCTTGTCAGTGTCCTAAACAGAGTTGAACTAGATATGGCCCGTGTGTATAGGAAGCACAGTTCTTTTGTTCTGAGCAAGCTCACTGTTCTGGCCCTATAGGAAACACAGTAGAGTAGAAGAGTGCTCTTTTCTCAAAAGCAGAGTGTGTTTCTTGTAAGGCGAGCTAGAGTTTGTTTCCCAGTCCTAAATGGAGTTGAATCACATGCAGTTTCTGGTCCTACGAGCAAGAGTTGTTTTCTGGTAAAAAGAGTCACTATTGCGCTCCCATTTCCATACACAGTGCAAATAGCTTTCGCGTCTGTTCCCAGCAAGTACAGTGTATTGTACAGTAGAGGAGCTACTGTTCTTGTCAGTGTCCTAAACAGAGTTGAACTAGATATGGCCCGTGTGTGTAGGAAGCACAGTTCTTTTGTTCTGAGCAAGCTCACTGTTCAGTCCCTATAGGAAACACAGTAGAGCAGAAGAGTGCTCTTTTCTCAAAAGCGTAGTGTGTTTCTTGCAAGGCAAGTTAGCGTTTTTTCCCAGTCCTAAATGGAGTTGAATCCCATGCAGTTTCTGGTCCTACAAGCAAGAGTTGTTTTCTGGTAAGAAGATTCACTATTGTGCTCTCATTGTCATACACAGGGCAAATAGCACGGGCGTCTGTTCCCACCATGTAAAGTGTATTGGACTGAAGAGGATCTACTCTTCTTGTCAGTTTCCTAAGCAGAGTTGAACTAGATATGGCCCGTGTGTGTAGGAAGCACAGTTCTTTTGTTCTGAGCAATCTCACTGTTCAGACCCTATAGGAAACACTGTAGAGTAGAAGAGTACTCTTTTCTCAAAAGCAGAGTGTGTTTCTTCTAAGGCGAGCTATGGTTTGTTTCCCAGTCCTAAATGGAGTTGAATCACATGCAGTTTCTGGTCCTACAGGCAAGAGTTGTTTTCTGGTGGGAAGAGTCACTATTGAGCTCCCATTGTCATACACAGTGCAAATACCTCTCACGTCTGCTCCCAGCAAGTACATTGTATTAGACAGAAGAGGAGCTACTGTTCTTGTCAGTTTCCAAGCAGAGTTGAACTAGATATGGCCCGTGTGTGTAGGAAGCACAGTTCTTTTGTTCTGAGCAAGCTCACTGTTCGGACCCCATAGGAAACACAGTAGAGTAGGCGAGTGCTCTTTTCTCAAAAGCAGAGTGTGTTTCTTGTAAGGCTAGCTAGTGTTTGTTTCCCAGTCAGAAACAGAGTTGAATCACACGCAGTTTCTGGTCCTACAAGCAAGAGTTGTTTTCTGGTAAGAAGAGTCATTATTGCGCTCCCATTGCCATACACAGTGCAAATAGCACTCGCGTCTGCTCCCAGCAAGTACAGTGTATTGGACTGAAGAGGAGCTACTGTTCTTGTCAGTTTCCTAAGCAGAGTTGAACTAGATGTGGACCGTTTGTGTAGGAAGAACAGTTCTTTTGTTCTGAGCAAGCTCACTGTTCAGACCCTATAGGAAACACTGTAGGGTAGAAGAGTGCTCTTTTCTCAAAAGCAGAGTGTGTTTTTTGTAAAGGAAGCTAGTGTTTCTTTCCCAGTTTTAAATGGAGTTGAATCACATGCAGTTTCTGGTCCTACGAGCAAGAGAAGTTTTCTGGTAAGGAAAGTCACTATTGTGCTCCCTTAGCCACACACAGTGCAAATAGCACTCGCGTATGTTCCCAGAAAGTACAGTGTATTGGAAAGAAGAGGATATACTGTTCTTGTCAGTTTCCTAAGCAGAGTGGAACTAGATATGACCCGTGTGTGTAGGAAGCACAGTTCTTTTTTCTGAGCAAGCTTACGGTTCCGAGCCCATAGGAAACACAGTAGAGTAGAAAAATGCTCTTTTCTCAAAATCATAGTGTGTTTCTTGTAAGGCGAGCTAGCATTTGTTTCCCAGTCCTAAATGGAGTTGAATCACATGCAGTTTCTGGTCCTATGAGTAAGAGTTTTTTTCTGTTAAGAAGAGGCACTATTACGCTCCCATTGTCATACACAGAGTAAATAGCACTGTCGTCTGTTCCCAGCATGTACAATGTATTGGACTGAAGAGGATCTACTGTTCTTGTCAGTTTCCAAAGCAGAGTTGAATGAATATGGCCCGTTTGTGTAGGAACCACAGTTCTTTTGTTCTGAGCAAGCTCACTCTTCTGGCCCTATAGGAAACACAGTAGAGTAGAAGAGTGCACTTTTCTCAAAAGCAGAGTGTGTTTCTTGTAAGGCGAGCTAGCGTTTGTTTGCCAGTCCTAAATGGAGTTGAATCCCATGCAGTTTCTGGTCCTACGAGCAAGAGTTATTTTCTGGTAAGAAGAGTCACTATTGTGCTCCCATTGTCATACACAGGGCAAATAGCACTGGCATCTGTTCCCAGCATGTACAGTGTGTTAGACTGAAGAGGATCTACTGTTCTTGTCAGTTTCCTAAGCAGAGTTGAACTAGATATGGCCCGTGTGTATAGGAAGCACAGTTCTTTTGTTCTGAGCAAGCTCACTGTTCTGGCCCTATAGGAAACACAGTAGAGTAGAAGAGTGCTCTTTTCTCAAAAGCAGAGTGTGTTTCTTGTAAGGCGAGCTAGAGTTTGTTTCCCAGTCCTAAATGGAGTTGAATCACATGCAGTTTCTGGTCCTACGAGCAAGAGTTGTTTTCTGGTAAAAAGAGTCACTATTGCGCTCCCATTTCCATACACAGTGCAAATAGCTTTCGCGTCTGTTCCCAGCAAGTACAGTGTATTGTACAGTAGAGGAGCTACTGTTCTTGTCAGTGTCCTAAACAGAGTTGAACTAGATATGGCCCGTGTGTGTAGGAAGCACAGTTCTTTTGTTCTGAGCAAGCTCACTGTTCAGTCCCTATAGGAAACACTGTAGAGTAGAAGAGTGCTCTTTTCTCAAAAGCAGAGTGTGTTTCTTGTAAAGGAAGCTAGCGTTTGTTGCCCAGGTTTAAATGGAGTTGAATCACATGCAGTTTCTGGTCCTACAAGCAAGAGTTGTTTTCTGGTAAGGAAAGTCACTATTGCGCTCCCTTAGCCACACACAGTGCAAATAGCACTCGTGTATGTTCCCAGCAAGTACAGTGTATTGGAAAGAAGAGGATATACTGTTCTTGTCAGTTTCCTAAGCAGAGTGGAACTAGATATGACCCGTGTGTGTAGGAAGCACAGTTCTTTTTTCTGAGCAAGCTCACGGTTCCGAGCCCATAGGAAACACAGTAGAGTAGAAGAGTGCTCTTTTCTCAAAATCATAGTGTGTTTCTTGTAAGGCGAGCTAGCGTTTGTTTCCCAGTCCTAAATGGAGTTGAATCACATGCAGTTTCTAGTCCTATGAGTAAGAGTTTTTTTCTGTTAAGAAGAGTCACTATTACGCTCCCATTGTCATACACAGCGCAATTAGCACTGTCGTCTGTTCCCAGCATGTACAATGTATTGGACTGAAGAGGATCTACTGTTCTTGTCAGTTTCCAAAGCAGAGTTGAACGAGATATGGCCCGTTTGTGTAGGAACCACAGTTCTTTTGTTCTGAGCAAGCTCACTCTTCTGGCCCTAAAGGAAACACAGTAGAGTAGAAGAGTGCTCTTTTCTCAAAAGCAGAGTGTGTTTCTTGTAAGGCGAGCTAGCGTTTGTTTTCCAGTCCTAAATGGAGTTGAATCCCAAGCAGTTTCTGGTCGTAAGAGCAAGAGTTGTTTTCTGGTAAGAAGAGTCACTATTGCGCTCCCATTGTCATACACAGGGCAAATAGCACTGGCATCTGTTCCCAGCATGTACAGTGTGTTAGACTGAAGAGGATCTACTGTTCTTGTCAGTTCCCTAAGCAGAGTTGAACTAGATATGGCCCGTGTGTGTAGGAAGAACAGTTCTTTTGTTCTGAGCAAGCTCACTGTTCTGGCCCTATAGGAAACACAGTAGAGTAGAAGAGTGCTCTTTTCTCAAAAGCAGAGTGTGTTTCTTGTAAGGCGAGCTAGAGTTTGTTTCCCAGTCCTAAATGGAGTTGAATCACATGCAGTTTCTGGTCCTACGAGCAAGAGTTGTTTTCTGGTAAAAAGAGTCACTATTGCGCTCCCATTTCCATACACAGTGCAAATAGCTTTCGCGTCTGTTCCCCGGAAGTACAGTGTATTGTACAGTAGAGGAGCTACTGTTCTTGTCAGTGTCCTAAACAGAGTTGAACTAGATATGGCCCGTGTGTGTAGGAAGCACAGTTCTTTTGTTCTGAGCAAGCTCACTGTTCTGGCCATTTAGGAAACACAGTAGAGCAGAAGAGTGCTCTTTTCTCAAAAGCGTAGTGTGTTTCTTGCAAGGCAAGTTAGCGTTTTTTCCCAGTCCTAAATGGAGTTGAATCCCATGCAGTTTCTGGTCCTACAAGCAAGAGTTGTTTTCTGGTAAGAAGATTCACTATTGTGCTCTCATTGTCATACACAGGGCAAATAGCACGGGCGTCTGTTCCCACCATGTAAAGTGTATTGGACTGAAGAGGATCTACTCTTCTTGTCAGTTTCCTAAGCAGAGTTGAACTAGATATGGCCCATGTGTGTAGGAAGCACAGTTCTTTTGTTCTGAGCAATCTCACTGTTCAGACCCTATAGGAAACACTGTAGAGTAGAAGAGTACTCTTTTCTCAAAAGCAGAGTGTGTTTCTTCTAAGGCGAGCTATGGTTTGTTTCCCAGTCCTAAATGGAGTTGAATCACATGCAGTTTCTGGTCCTACAGGCAAGAGTTGTTTTCTGGTGGGAAGAGTCACTATTGAGCTCCCATTGTCATACACAGTGCAAATACCTCTCACGTCTGCTCCCAGCAAGTACATTGTATTAGACAGAAGAGGAGCTACTGTTCTTGTCAGTTTCCAAGCAGAGTTGAACTAGATATGGCCCGTGTGTGTAGGAAGCACAGTTCTTTTGTTCTGAGCAAGCTCACTGTTCGGACACCATAGGAAACACAGTAGAGTAGGCGAGTGCTCTTTTCTCAAAAGCAGAGTGTGTTTCTTGTAAGGCTAGGTAGTGTTTGTTTCCCAGTCAGAAACAGAGGTGAATCACACGCAGTTTCTGGTCCTACAAGCAAGAGTTGTTTTGTGGTAAGAAGAGTCACTATTGCGCTCCCTTTGCCATACACAGTGCAAATAGCACTCGCGTCTGCTCCCAGCAAGTACAGTGTATTGGACTGAAGAGGAGCTACTGTTCTTGTCAGTTTCCTAAGCAGAGTTGAACTAGATGTGGACCGTTTGTGTAGGAAGAACAGTTCTTTTGTTCTGAGCAAGCTCACTGTTCAGACCCTATAGGAAACACTGTAGGGTAGAAGAGTGCACTTTTCTCAAAAGCAGAGTGTGTTTTTTGTAAAGGAAGCTAGTGTTTCTTTCCCAGTTTTAAATGGAGTTGAATCACATGCAGTTTCTGGTCCTACGAGCAAGAGATGTTTTCTGGTAAGGAAAGTCACTATTGTGCTCCCTTAGCCACACACAGTGCAAATAGCACTCGCGTATGTTCCCAGAAAGTACAGTGTATTGGAAAGAAGAGGATATACTGTTCTTGTCAGTTTCCTAAGCAGAGTGGAACTAGATATGACCCGTGTGTGTAGGAAGCACAGTTCTTTTTTCTGAGCAAGCTTACAGTTCCGAGCCCATAGGAAACACAGTAGAGTAGAAAAATGCTCTTTTCTCAAAATCATAGTGTGTTTCTTGTAAGGCGAGCTAGCATTTGTTTCCCAGTCCTAAATGGAGTTGAATCACATGCAGTTTCTGGTCCTATGAGTAAGAGTTTTTTTCTGTTAAGAAGAGGCACTATTACGCTCCCATTGTCATACACAGAGTAAATAGCACTGTCGTCTGTTCCCAGCATGTACAATGTATTGGACTGAAGAGGATCTACTGTTCTTGTCAGTTTCCAAAGCAGAGTTGAATGAATATGGCCCGTTTGTGTAGGAACCACAGTTCTTTTGTTCTGAGCAAGCTCACTCTTCTGGCCCTATAGGAAACACAGTAGAGTAGAAGAGTGCACTTTTCTCAAAAGCAGAGTGTGTTTCTTGTAAGGCGAGCTAGCGTTTGTTTGCCAGTCCTAAATGGAGTTGAATCCCATGCAGTTTCTGGTCCTACGAGCAAGAGTTGTTTTCTGGTAAGAAGAGTCACTATTGTGCTCCCATTGTCATACACAGGGCAAATAGCACTGGCATCTGTTCCCAGCATGTACAGTGTGTTAGACAGAAGAGGATCTACTGTTCTTGTCAGTTTCCTAAGCAGAGTTGAACTAGATATGGCCCGTGTGTATAGGAAGCACAGTTCTTTTGTTCTGAGCAAGCTCACTGTTCTGGCCCTATAGGAAACACAGTAGAGTAGAAGAGTGCTCTTTTCTCAAAAGCAGAGTGTGTTTCTTGTAAGGCGAGCTAGAGTTTGTTTCCCAGTCCTAAATGGAGTTGAATCACATGCAGTTTCTGGTCCTACGAGCAAGAGTTGTTTTCTGGTAAAAAGAGTCACTATTGCGCTCCCATTTCCATACACAGTGCAAATAGCTTTCGCTTCTGTTCCCAGCAAGTACAGTGTATTGTACAGTAGAGGAGCTACTGTTCTTGTCAGTGTCCTAAACAGAGTTGAACTAGATATGGCCCGTGTGTGTAGGAAGCACAGTTCTTTTGTTCTGAGCAAGCTCACTGTTCAGACCCTATTGGAAACACTGTAGAGTAGAAGAGTACTCTTTTCTCAAAAGCAGAGTGTGTTTCTTCTAAGGCGAGCTATGGTTTGTTTCCCAGTCCTAAATGGAGTTGAATCACATGCAGTTTCTGGTCCTACAGGCAAGAGTTGTTTTCTGGTGGGAAGAGTCACTATTGAGCTCCCATTGTCATACACAGTGCAAATACCTCTCACGTCTGCTCCCAGCAAGTACATTGTATTAGACAGAAGAGGAGCTACTGTTCTTGTCAGTTTCCAAGCAGAGTTGAACTAGATATGGCCCGTGTGTGTAGGAAGCACAGTTCTTTTGTTCTGAGCAAGCTCACTGTTCGGACCCCATAGGAAACACAGTAGAGTAGGCGAGTGCTCTTTTCTCAAAAGCAGAGTGTGTTTCTTGTAAGGCTAGCTAGTGTTTGTTTCCCAGTCAGAAACAGAGTTGAATCACACGCAGTTTCTGGTCCTACAAGCAAGAGTTGTTTTCTGGTAAGAACAGTCACTATTGCGCTCCCATTGCCATACACAGTGCAAATAGCACTCGCGTCTGCTCCCAGCAAGTACAGTGTATTGGACTGAAGAGGAGCTACTGTTCTTGTCAGTTTCCTAAGCAGAGTTGAACTAGATGTGGCCCGTTTGTGTAGGAAGCCCAGTTCTTTTGTTCTGAGCAAGCTCACTGTTCATACCCTATAGGAAACACTGTAGAGTAGAAGAGTGCTCTTTTCTCAAAAGCAGAGTGTGTTTCTTGTAAAGGAAGCTAGCGTTTGTTGCCCTGGTTTAAATGGAGTTGAATCACATGCAGTTTCAGGTCCTACAAGCAAGAGTTGTTTTCTGGTAAGGAAAGTCACTATTGCGCTCCCTTAGCCACACACAGTGCAAATAGCACTCGTGTATGTTCCCAGCAAGTACAGTGTATTGGAAAGAAGAGGATATACTGTTCTTGTCAGTTTCCTAAGCAGAGTGGAACTAGATATGACCCGTGTGTGTAGGAAGCACAGTTCTTTTTTCTGAGCAAGCTCACGGTTCCGAGCCCATAGGAAACACAGTAGAGTAGAAGAGTGCTCTTTTCTCAAAATCATAGTGTGTTTCTTGTAAGGCGAGCTAGCGTTTGTTTCCCAGTCCTAAATGGAGTTGAATCACATGCAGTTTCTAGTCCTATGAGTAAGAGTTTTTTTCTGTTAAGAAGAGTCACTATTACGCTCCCATTGTCATACACAGCGCAAATAGCACTGTCGTCTGTTCCCAGCATGTACAAAGTATTGGACTGAAGAGGATCTATTGTTCTTGTCAGTTTCCAAAGCAGAGTTGAACGAGATATGGCCCGTTTGTGTAGGAACCACAGTTCTTTTGTTCTGAGCAAGCTCACTCTTCTGGCCCTATAGGAAACACAGTAGAGTAGAAGAGTGCTCTTTTCTCAAAAGCAGAGTGTGTTTCTTGTAAGGCGAGCTAGCGTTTGTTTGCCAGTCCTAAATGGAGTTGAATCCCAAGCAGTTTCTGGTCGTAAGAGCAAGAGTTGTTTTCTGGTAAGAAGAGTCACTATTGCGCTCCCATTGTCATACACAGGGCAAATAGCACTGGCATCTGTTCCCAGCATGTACAGTGTGTTAGACTGAAGAGGATCTACTGTTCTTGTCAGTTTCCTAAGCAGAGTTGAACTAGATATGGCCCGTGTGTGTAGGAAGCACAGTTCTTTTGTTCTGAGCAAGCTCACTGTTCAGACCCCATAGGAAACACAGTAGAGTAGGCGAGTGCTCTTTTCTCAAAAGCAGAGTGTGTTTCTTGTAAGGCTAGCTAGTGTTTGTTTCCCAGTCAGAAACAGAGTTGAATCACACGCAGTTTCTGGTCCTACGAGCAAGAGTTGTTTTCTGGTAAGAAGAGTCACTATTGTGCTCCCATTGCCATACACAGTGCAAATAGCACTCGCGTCTGCTCCCAGCAAGTACAGTGTATTGGACTGAAGAGGAGCTACTGTTCTTGTCAGTTTCCTAAGCAGAGTTGAACTAGATATGGCCCGTGTGTGTAGGAAGCACAGTTCTTTTGTTCTGAGCAAGCTCACTGTTCTGGCCCTTTAGGAAACACAGTAGAGCAGAAGAGTGCTCTTTTCTCTAAAGCAGAGTGTGTTTCTTGTAAGGCGAGCTAGCGTTTGTTTCCCAGTCCTAAATGGAATTGAATCACATGCACTTTCTGGTACTACAAGCAAGAGTTGTTTTCTAATAAGGAAAGTCACTATGGTGCTCCCATTGCCATACAAAGTGCAAATAGCACTCGCGTCTGCTCCCAGCAAGTACAGTGTATTGGACTGAAGAGGAGCTACTGTTCTTGTCAGTTTCTGAAGCAGAGTTGAACTAGATATGGCCCATGTGTGTAGGAAGCACAGTTCTTTTGTTCTGAGCAAGCTCACTGTTCTTACAACATAGGAAACACAGTAGAGTAGAAAAGTGCTCTTTTCTCAAATGCGTACTGTGTTTCTTGCAAGGCAAGCTAGCGTTTTTTCCCAGTCCTAAATGGAGTTGAATCCCATGCAGTTTCTGGTCCTACAAGCAAGAGTTGTTTTCTGGTAAGAAGATTCACTATTGTGCTCCCATTGTCATACACAGGGCAAATAGCACGGGCGTCTGTTCCCAGCATGTAAAGTGTATTGGACTGAAGAGGATCTACTCTTCTTTTCAGTTTCATAAGCAGAGTTGAACTAGATATGGCCCGTGTGTGTAGGAAGCACAGTTCTTTTGTTCTGAGCAAGCTCACTGTTCAGACCCTATAGGAAACACTGTAGAGTAGAAGAGTGCTCTTTTCTCAAAAGCAGAGTGTGTTTTTTCTAAGGCGAGCTATGGTTTGTTTCCCAGTCCTAAATGGAGTTGAATCACATGCAGTGTCTGGTCCTACAGGCAAGAGTTGTTTTCTGGTGGGAAGAGTCACTATTGCGCTCCCATTGTCATTCACAGTGCAAATACCTCTCACGTCTGCTCCCAGCAAGTACATTATATTAGACAGAAGAGGAGCTACTGTTCTTGTCAGTTTCCTAAGCAGAGTTGAACTAGATATGGCCCGTGTATGTAGGAAGCACAGTTCTTTTGTTCTGAGCAAGCTCACTGTTCGGACACCATAGGAAACACAGTAGAGTAGGCGAGTGCTCTTTTCTCAAACGCAGAGTGTGTTTCTTGTAAGGCTAGCTAGTGTTTGTTTCCCAGTCAGAAACAGAGTTGAATCACATGCAGTTTCTGGTCCTACGAGCAAGAGTTGTTTTCTGGTAAGAAGAGTCACTATTGCGCTCCCATTGCCATACACAGTGCAAATAGAACTCGCGTCTGCTCCGAGCAATTACAGTGTATTGGACTGAAGAGGAGCTCCTGTTCTTGTCAGTTTCCTAAGCAGAGTTGAACTAGATGTGGCCCGTTTATGTAGGAAGCACAGTTCTTTTGTTCTGAGCAAGCTCACTGTTCAGACCCTATAGGAAACACTGTAGAGTAGAAGAGTGCTCTTTTCTCAAAAGCAGAGTGTGTTTCTTGTAAAGGAAGCTAGCGTTTGTTTCCCAGGTTTAAATGGAGTTGAATCACATGCAGTTTCTGGTCCTACGAGCACGAGTTGTTTTCTGGTAAAAAGAGTCACTATTGCGCTCCCATTTCCATACACAGTGCAAATAGCTTTCGCGTCTGTTCCCAGCAAGTACAGTGTATTGTACAGTAGAGGAGCTACTGTTCTTGTCAGTGTCCTAAACAGAGTTGAACTAGATATGGCCCGTGTGTGTAGGAAGCACAGTTCTCTTGTTCTGAGCAAGCTCACTGTTCTGGCCCTTTAGGAAACACAGTAGAGCAGAAGAGTGCTCTTTTCTCAAAAGCGTAGTGTGTTTCTTGCAAGGCAATCTAGCGTTTTTTCCCAGTCCTAAATGGAGTTGAATCCCATGCAGTTTCTGGTCCTACAAG
Source organism: Peromyscus eremicus (assembly GCF_949786415.1). NCBI lineage: Eukaryota > Metazoa > Chordata > Mammalia > Rodentia > Cricetidae > Peromyscus > Peromyscus eremicus. The sequence continues at coordinate 34,912 of NW_026737005.1, read as the reverse complement.
CAAGAGTTGTTTTCTGGTAAGAAGATTCACTATTGTGCTCCCATTGTCATACACAGGGCAAATAGCACGGGCGTCTGTTCCCAGCATGTAAAGTGTATTGGACTGAAGAGGATCTACTCTTCTTGTCAGTTTCCTAAGCAGAGTTGAACTAGATATGGCCCGTGTGTGTAGGAAGCACAGTTCTTTTGTTCTGAGCAAGCTCACTGTTCAGACCCTATAGGAAACACAGTAGAGTAGTAGAGTGCTCTTTTCTCAAAGCAGAGTGTGTTTCTTCTAAGGCGAGCTATGGTTTGTTTCCCAGTCCTAAATGGAGTTGAATCACATGCAGTTTCTGGTCCTACAGGCAAGAGTTGTTTTCTGGTGGGAAGAGTCACTATTGAGCTCCCATTGTCATACACAGTGCAAATACCTCTCACGTCTGCTCCCAGCAAGTACATTGTATTAGACAGAAGAGGAGCTACTGTTCTTGTCAGTTTACTAAGCAGAGTTGAACTAGATATGGCCCGTGTGTGTAGGAAGCACAGTTCTTTTGTTCTGAGCAAGCTCACTGTTTGGACCCCATAGGAAACACAGTAGAGTAGGCGAGTGCTCTTTTCTCAAAAGCAGAGTGTGTTTCTTGTAAGGCTAGCTAGTGTTTGTTTCCCAGTCAGAAACAGAGTTGAATCACACGCAGTTTCTGGTCCTACAAGCAAGAGTTGTTTTCTGGTAAGAAGAGTCACTATTGCGCTCCCATTGCCATACACAGTGCAAATAGCACTCGCGTCTGCTCCCAGCAAGTACAGTGTATTGGACTGAAGAGGAGCTGCTGTTCTTGTCAGTTTCCTAAGCAGAGTTGAACTAGATGTGGCCCGTTTGTGTAGGAAGCCCAGTTCTTTTGTTCTGAGCAAGCTCACTGTTCATACCCTATAGGAAACACTGTAGAGTAGGAGAGTGCTCTTTTCTCAAAAGCAGAGTGTGTTTCTTGTAAAGGAAGCTAGCGTTTGTTGCCCAGGTTTAAATGGAGTTGAATCACATGCAGTTTCTGGTCCTACAAGCAAGAGTTGTTTTCTGGTAAGGAAAGTCACTATTGCGCTCCCTTAGCCACACACAGTGCAAATAGCACTCGTGTATGTTCCCAGCAAGTACAGTGTATTGGAAAGAAGAGGATATACTGTTCTTGTCAGTTTCCTAAGCAGAGTGGAACTAGATATGACCCGTGTGTGTAGGAAGCACAGTTCTTTTTTCTGAGCAAGCTCACTGTTCCGAGACCATAGGAAACACAGTAGAGTAGAAGAGTGCTCTTTTCTCAAAATCATAGTGTGTTTCTTGTAAGGCGAGCTAGCGTTTGTTTCCCAGTCCTAAATGGAGTTGAATCACATGCAGTTTCTAGTCCTATGAGTAAGAGTTTTTTTCTGTTAAGAAGAGTCACTATTACGCTCCCATTGTCATACACAGCGCAAATAGCACTGTCGTCTGTTCCCAGCATGTACAATGTATTGGACTGAAGAGGATCTACTGTTCTTGTCAGTTTCCAAAGCAGAGTTGAACGAGATATGGCCCGTTTGTGTAGGAACCACAGTTCTTTTGTTCTGAGCAAGCTCACTCTTCTGGCCCTATAGGAAACACAGTAGAGTAGAAGAGTGCTCTTTTCTCAAAAGCAGAGTGTGTTTCTTGTAAGGCGAGCTAGCGTTTGTTTGCCAGTCCTAAATGAAGTTGAATCCCATGCAGTTTCTGGTCCTAAGAGCAAGAGTTGTTTTCTGGTAAGAAGAGTCACTATTGCGCTCCCATTGTCATACACAGGGCAAATAGCACTGGCATCTGTTCCCAGCATGTACAGTGTGTTAGACTGAAGAGGATCTACTGTTCTTGTCAGTTTCCTAAGCAGAGTTGAACTAGATGTGGCCCGTTTGTGTAGGAAGCACAGTTCTTTTGTTCTGAGCAAGCTCCCTGTTCAGACCCTATAGGAAACACTGTAGAGTAGAAGAGTGCTCTTTTCTCAAAAGCAGAGTGTGTTTCTTGTAAGGCGAGGTAGCGTTTGTTTCCCAGTCCTAAATGGAGTTGAATCCCATGCAGTTTCTGGTCCTACGAGCAAGAGTTGTTTTCTGGTAAGAAGAGTCACTATTGTGTTCCCATTGCCATACACAGTGCAAATAGCACTTGCGTCTGCTCCCAGCAAGTACAGTGTATTGGACTGAAGAGGAGCTACTGTTCTTGTCAGTTTCCGAAGCTGAGTTGAACTAGATATGGCCCATGTGTGTGGGAAGCACAGTTCTTTTGTTCTGAGCAAGCTCACTGTTCGGACACCATAGGAAACACAGTAGAGTAGAAGAGTGCTCTTTTCTCAAAAGCAGAGTGTGTTTCTTGCAAGCTAGCATTTGTTTCCCAGTCCTAAATGGAGTTGAATCCCATGCAGTTTCTGGTCCTACGAGCAAGAGTTCTTTTCTGGTAAGAAGAGTCACTATTGCGCTCCCATTGTCATACACAAGGCAAAGAGCACTCGCGTCTGCTCATAGCAAGTACAGTGTATTGGACTGAAGAGGAGCTACTGTTCTTGTCAGTTTCCTAAGCAGAGTTGAATTAGATATGGCCCATGTGTAGGAAGCACAGTTCTTTTGTTCTGAGCAAGCTCACTGTTCTGGCCCTTTAGGAAACACAGTAGAGTAGAAGAATGCTCTTTTCTCAAAAGCAGAGTGTGTTTCTTCTAAGGCGAGCTGTGGTTTGTTTCCCAGTCCTAAATGGAGTTGAATCACATGCAGTTTCTGGTCCTACAGGCAAGAGTTGTTTTCTGGTGGGAAGAGTCTCTATTGAGCTCCCATTGTCATACACAGTGCAAATAGCTCTCAAGTCTGCTCCCAGCAATTACATTGTATTAGACAGAAATGGAGCTACTGTTCTTGTCAGTTTCCTATACAGAGTTGAACTAGATATGGCCCGTGTGTGTAGGAAGCACAGTTCTTTTGTTCTGAGCAAGCTCACTGTTATGAACCTATAGGAAACACAGTAGAGTAGAAGAGTGCTCTTTTCTCAAAAGCAGAGTGTGTTTCTTGTAAGGTTAGCTAGTGTTTGTTTCCCAGTGAGAAATGAAGTTGAATCCCATGCAGTTTCTGGTCCTACGAGCAAGAGTTGTTTTCTGGTAAGAAGAGTCACTATTGCGCTCCCATTGCCATACACAGTGCAAATAGCACTCGTGTCTGCTCCTAGCAAGTACAGTGTATTGGACTGAAGAGGAGCTACTGTTCTTGTCAGTTTCCTAAGCAGAGTTGAACTAGATATGGCCCGTGTGTGTAGGAAGCACAGTTCTTTTGTTCTGAGCAAGCTCACTGTTCTGGCCGTTTAGGAAACACAGTAGAGTAGAAGAATGCTCTTGCCTCAAAAGCAGAGTGTGTTTCTTGTAAGGGGAGCTAGCGTTTGTTTCCCAGTCCTAAATGGAATTGAATCACATGCAGTTTCTGGTACTACGAGCAACAGTTGTTTTCTGGTAAGGAAAGTCACTATGGTGCTCCCTTTGCCATACACAGTGCAAATAGCACTTGCGTCTGCTCCCAGCAAGTACAGTGTATTGGACTGAAGAGGAGCTACTGTTCTTGTCAGTTTCCTATGCAGAGTTGAACTAGATATGGCCCGTGTGTTTAGGAAGCACAGTTCTTTTGTTCTGAGCAAGCTCACTGTTCTGAACCTATAGGAAACACAGTAGAGTAGAAGAGTGCTCTTTTCTCAAAAGCAGAGTGTGTTTCTTCTAAGGCGAGCTATGGTTTGTTTCCCAGTCCTAAATGGAGTTGAATCACATGCAGTTTCTGGTCCTACAGGCAAGAGTTGTTTTCTGGTGGGAAGAGTCACTATTGAGCTCCCATTGTCATACACAGTGCAAATACCTCTCACGTCTGCTCCCAGCACGTACATTGTATTAGACAGAAGAGGAGCTACTGTTCTTGTCAGTTTCCTATGCAGAGTTGAACTAGATATGGCCCGTGTGTGTAGGAAGCACAGTTCTTTTGTTCTGAGCAAGCTCACTGTTCTGGCCCTATAGGATACACAGTAGAGTAGAAGAGTGCTCTTTTCTCAAAAGCAGAGTGTGTTTCTTGTAAGGTGAGCTAGGGTTTGTTTCCCAATCCTAAATGTAATTGAATCACATGCAGTTTTTGGTCCTACGATCAAGAGTTGTTTTCTGGTAAGGAAAGTCACTATTGTGCTACCTTTCCCATACACAGTGCAAATAGCACTCGCGTCTCTTCCCAGCATGTACAATGTATTGGACTGAAGAGGATCTACTGTTCTTGTCAGTTTCCAAAGCAGAGTTGAACGAGATATGGACCGTTTGTGTAGGAACCACAGTTCTTTTGTTCTGAGCAAGCTCACTCTTCTGGCCCTATAGGAAACACAGTAGAGTAGAAGAGTGCTCTTTTCTCAAAAGCAGAGTGTGTTTCTTGTAAGGCGAGCTAGCGTTTGTTTGCCAGTCCTAAATGAAGTTGAATCCCATGCAGTTTCTGGTCCTAAGAGCAAGAGTTGTTTTCTGGTAAGAAGAGTCACTATTGCGCTCCCATTGTCATACACAGGGCAAATAGCACTGGAATCTGTTCCCAGCATGTACAGTGTGTTAGACTGAAGAGGATCTACTGTTCTTGTCAGTTTCCTAAGCAGAGTTGAACTAGATGTGGCCCGTTTGTGTAGGAAACACAGTTCTTTTGTTCTGAGCAAGCTCCCTGTTCAGACCCTATAGGAAACACTGTAGAGTAGAAGAGTGCTCTTTTCTCAAAAGCAGAGTGTGTTTCTTGTAAGGCGAGGTAGCGTTTGTTTCCCAGTCCTAAATGGAGTTGAATCCCATGCAGTTTCTGGTCCTACGAGCAAGAGTTGTTTTCTGGTAAGAAGAGTCACTATTGTGTTCCCATTGCCATACACAGTGCAAATAGCACTTGCGTCTGCTCCCAGCAAGTACAGTGTATTGGACTGAAGAGGAGCTACTGTTCTTGTCAGTTTCCGAAGCTGAGTTGAACTAGATATGGCCCATGTGTGTGGGAAGCACAGTTCTTTTGTTCTGAGCAATCTCACTGTTCAGACCCTATAGGAAACACTGTAGAGTAGAAGAGTACTCTTTTCTCAAAAGCAGAGTGTGTTTCTTCTAAGGCGAGCTATGGTTTGTTTCCCAGTCCTAAATGGAGTTGAATCACATGCAGTTTCTGGTCCTACAGGCAAGAGTTGTTTTCTGGTGGGAAGAGTCACTATTGAGCTCCCATTGTCATACACAGTGCAAATACCTCTCACGTCTGCTCCCAGCAAGTACATTGTATTAGACAGAAGAGGAGCTACTGTTCTTGTCAGTTTCCAAGCAGAGTTGAACTAGATATGGCCCGTGTGTGTAGGAAGCACAGTTCTTTTGTTCTGAGCAAGCTCACTGTTCGGACCCCATAGGAAACACAGTAGAGTAGGCGAGTGCTCTTTTCTCAAAAGCAGAGTGTGTTTCTTGTAAGGCTAGGTAGTGTTTGTTTCCCAGTCAGAAACAGAGTTGAATCACACGCAGTTTCTGGTCCTACAAGCAAGAGTTGTTTTCTGGTAAGAAGAGTCACTATTGCGCTCCCATTGCCATACACAGTGCAAATAGCACTCGCGTCTGCTCCCAGCAAGTACAGTGTATTGGACTGAAGAGGAGCTACTGTTCTTGTCAGTTTCCTAAGCAGAGTTGAACTAGATGTGGACCGTTTGTGTAGGAAGAACAGTTCTTTTGTTCTGAGCAAGCTCACTGTTCAGACCCTATAGGAAACACTGTAGGGTAGAAGAGTGCTCTTTTATCAAAAGCAGAGTGTGTTTTTTGTAAAGGAAGCTAGTGTTTCTTTCCCAGTTTTAAATGGAGTTGAATCACATGCAGTTTCTGGTCCTACGAGCAAGAGAAGTTTTCTGGTAAGGAAAGTCACTATTGTGCTCCCTTAGCCACACACAGTGCAAATAGCACTCGCGTATGTTCCCAGAAAGTACAGTGTATTGGAAAGAAGAGGATATACTGTTCTTGTCAGTTTCCTAAGCAGAGTGGAACTAGATATGACCCGTGTGTGTAGGAAGCACAGTTCTTTTTTCTGAGCAAGCTTACTGTTCCGAGCCCATAGGAAAAACAGTAGAGTAGAAAAATGCTCTTTTCTCAAAATCATAGTGTGTTTCTTGTAAGGCGAGCTAGCATTTGTTTCCCAGTCCTAAATGGAGTTGAATCACATGCAGTTTCTGGTCCTATGAGTAAGAGTTTTTTTCTGTTAAGAAGAGGCACTATTACGCTCCCATTGTCATACACAGAGTAAATAGCACTGTCGTCTGTTCCCAGCATGTACAATGTATTGGACTGAAGAGGATCTACTGTTCTTGTCAGTTTCCAAAGCAGAGTTGAATGAATATGGCCCGTTTGTGTAGGAACCACAGTTCTTTTGTTCTGAGCAAGCTCACTCTTCTGGCCCTATAGGAAACACAGTAGAGTAGAAGAGTGCACTTTTCTCAAAAGCAGAGTGTGTTTCTTGTAAGGCGAGCTAGTGTTTGTTTGCCAGTCCTAAATGGAGTTGAATCCCATGCAGTTTCTGGTCCTACGAGCAAGAGTTGTTTTCTGGTAAGAAGAGTCACTATTGTGCTCCCATTGTCATACACAGGGCAAATAGCACTGGCATCTGTTCCCAGCATGTACAGTGTGTTAGACTGAAGAGGATCTACTGTTCTTGTCAGTTTCCTATGCAGAGTTGAACTAGATATGGCCCGTGTGTATAGGAAGCACAGTTCTTTTGTTCTGAGCAAGCTCACTGTTCTGGCCCTATAGGAAACACAGTAGAGTAGAAGAGTGCTCTTTTCTCAAAAGCAGAGTGTGTTTCTTGTAAGGCGAGCTAGAGTTTGTTTCCCAGTCCTAAATGGAGTTGAATCACATGCAGTTTCTGGTCCTACGAGCAAGAGTTTTTTTCTGGTAAAAAGAGTCACTATTGCGCTCCCATTTCCATACACAGTGCAAATAGCTTTCGCGTCTGTTCCCAGCAAGTACAGTGTATTGTACAGTAGAGGAGCTACTGTTCTTGTCAGTGTCCTAAACAGAGTTGAACTAGATATGGCCCGTGTGTGTAGGAAGCACAGTTCTTTTGTTCTGAGCAAGCTCACTGTTCAGACCCTATAGGAAACACTGTAGAGTAGAAGAGTACTCTTTTCTCAAAAGCAGAGTGTGTTTCTCCTAAGGCGAGCTATGGTTTGATTCCCAGTCCTAAATGGAGTTGAATCACATGCAGTTTCTGGTCCTACAGGCAAGAGTTGTTTTCTGGTGGGAAGAGTCACTATTGAGCTCCCATTGTCATACACAGTGCAAATACCTCTCACGTCTGCTACCAGCAAGGACATTGTATTAGACAGAAGAGGAGCTACTGTTCTTGTCAGTTTCCAAGCAGAGTTGAACTAGATATGGCCCGTGTGTGTAGGAAGCACAGTTCTTTTGTTCTGAGCAAGCTCACTGTTCGGACCCCATAGGAAACACAGTAGAGTAGGCGAGTGCTCTTTTCTCAAAAGCAGAGTGTGTTTCTTGTAAGGCTAGCTAGTGTTTGTTTCCCAGTCAGAAACAGAGTTGAATCACACGCAGTTTCTGGTCCTACAAGCAAGAGTTGTTTTCTGGTAAGAACAGTCACTATTGCGCTCCCATTGCCATACACAGTGCAAATAGCACTCGCGTCTGCTCCCAGCAAGTACAGTGTATTGGACTGAAGAGGAGCTACTGTTCTTGTCAGTTTCCTAAGCAGAGTTGAACTAGATGTGGCCCGTTTGTGTAGGAAGCCCAGTTCTTTTGTTCTAAGCAAGCTCACTGTTCATACCCTATAGGAAACACTGTAGAGTAGAAGAGTGCTCTTTTCTCAAAAGCAGACTGTGTTTCTTGTAAAGGAAGCTAGCGTTTGTTGCCCAGGTTTAAATGGAGTTGAATCACATGCAGTTTCAGGTCCTACAAGCAAGAGTTGTTTTCTGGTAAGGAAAGTCACTATTGCGCTCCCTTAGCCACACACAGTGCAAATAGCACTCGTGTATGTTCCCAGCAAGTACAGTGTATTGGAAAGAAGAGGATATACTGTTCTTGTCAGTTTCCTAAGCAGAGTGGAACTAGATGTGACCCGTGTGTGTAGGAAGCACAGTTCTTTTTTCTGAGCAAGCTCACGGTTCCGAGCCCATAGGAAACACAGTAGAGTAGAAGAGTGCTCTTTTCTCAAAATCATAGTGTGTTTCTTGTAAGGCGAGCTAGCGTTTGTTTCCCAGTCCTAAATGGAGTTGAATCACATGCAGTTTCTGGTCCTATGAGTAAGAGTTTTTTTCTGTTAAGAAGAGTCACTATTACGCTCCCATTGTCATACACAGCACAAATAGCACTGTCGACTGTTCCCAGCATGTACAATGTATTGGAATGAAGAGGATCTACTGTTCTTGTCAGTTTCCAAAGCAGAGTTGAACGAGATATGGCCCGTGTGTGTAGGAACCACAGATCTTTTGTTCTGAGCAAGCTCACTCTTCTGGCCCTATAGGAAACACAGTAGAGTAGAAGAGTGCTCTTTTCTCAAAAGCAGAGTGTGTTTCTTGTAAGGCGAGCTAGCATTTGTTTGCCAGTCCTAAATGGAGTTGATTCCATGCAGTTTCTGGTCCTAAGAGCAAGAGTTATTTCTGGTAAGAAGAGTCACTATTGCGCTCGCATTGTCATACACAGGGCAAATAGCACTGGCATCTGTTCCCAGCACATACAGTGTGTTAGACTGAAGAGGATCTACTGTTCTTGTCAGTTTCCTAAGCAGAGTTGAACTAGATATGGCCCGTGTGTGTAGGAAGCACAGTTCTTTTGTTCTGAGCAAGCTCACTGCTCAGACCCTATAGGAAACACTGTAGAGTAGAAGAGTGCTCTTTTCTCAAAAGCAGAGTGTGTTTTTTCTAAGGCGAGCTATGGTTTGTTTCCCTGTCCTAAATGGAGTTGAATCACATGCAGTTTCTGGTCCTACAGGCAAGAGTTGTTTTCTGGTGGGAAGAGTCACTATTGAGCTCCCATTGTCATACACAGTGCAAATACCTCTCACGTCTGCTCCCAGCAAGTACATTATATTAGACAGAAGAGGAGCTACTGTTCTTGTCAGTTTCCTAAGCAGAGTTGAACTAGATATGGCCCATGTATGTAGGAAGCACAGTTCTTTTGTTCCGAGCAAGCTCACTGTTCGGACCCCATAGGAAACACAGTAGAGTATGCGAGTGCTCTTTTCTCAAAAGCAGAGTGTGTTTCTTGTAAGGCTAGCTAGTGTTTGTTTCCCAGTCAGAAACAGAGTTGAATCACATGCAGTTTCTGGTCCTACGAGTAAGAGTTGTTTTCTGGTAAGAAGAGTCACTATTGCGCTCCCATTGCCATACACAGTGCAAATAGCACTCGCGTCTGCTCCCAGCAAGTACAGTGTATTGGACTGAAGAGGAGCTACTGCTCTTGTCAGTTTCCTAAGCAGAGTTGAACTAGATATGGCCCGTGTGTGTAGGAAGCACAGTTCTTTTGTTCTGAGCAAGCTCACTGTTCTGGCCCTATAGGAAACACAGTAGAGTAGAAGAGTGCTCTTTTCTCAAAAGCAGAGTGTGTTTCTTGTAAGGCGAGCTAGAGTTTGTTTCCCAGTCCTAAATGGAGTTGAATCACATGCAGTTTCTGGTCCTTCGAGCAAGAGTTATTTTCTGTTAAAAAGAGTCACTATTGTGCTCCCATTTCCATACACAGTGCAAATAGCTTTCGCGTCTGTTCCCAGCAAGTACAGTGTATTGTACAGTAGAAGAGCTACTGTTCTTGTCAGTGTCCTAAACAGAGTTGAACTAGATATGGCCCGTGTGTATAGGAAGCACAGTTCTTTTGTTCTGAGCAAGCTCACTGTTCTGGCCCTATAGGAAACACAGTAGAGTAGAAGAGTGCTCTTTTCTCAAAAGCAGAGTGTGTTTCTTGTAAGGCGAGCTAGAGTTTGTTTCCCAGTCCTAAATGGAGTTGAATCACATGCAGTTTCTGGTCCTACGAGCAAGAGTTGTTTTCTGGTAAAAAGAGTCACTATTGCGCTCCCATTTCCATACACAGTGCAAATAGCTTTCGCGTCTGTTCCCAGCAAGTACAGTGTATTGTACAGTAGAGGAGCTACTGTTCTTGTCAGTGTCCTAAACAGAGTTGAACTAGATATGGCCCGTGTGTGTAGGAAGCACAGTTCTTTTGTTCTGAGCAAGCTCACTGTTCAGTCCCTATAGGAAACACAGTAGAGCAGAAGAGTGCTCTTTTCTCAAAAGCGTAGTGTGTTTCTTGCAAGGCAAGTTAGCGTTTTTTCCCAGTCCTAAATGGAGTTGAATCCCATGCAGTTTCTGGTCCTACAAGCAAGAGTTGTTTTCTGGTAAGAAGATTCACTATTGTGCTCTCATTGTCATACACAGGGCAAATAGCACGGGCGTCTGTTCCCACCATGTAAAGTGTATTGGACTGAAGAGGATCTACTCTTCTTGTCAGTTTCCTAAGCAGAGTTGAACTAGATATGGCCCGTGTGTGTAGGAAGCACAGTTCTTTTGTTCTGAGCAATCTCACTGTTCAGACCCTATAGGAAACACTGTAGAGTAGAAGAGTACTCTTTTCTCAAAAGCAGAGTGTGTTTCTTCTAAGGCGAGCTATGGTTTGTTTCCCAGTCCTAAATGGAGTTGAATCACATGCAGTTTCTGGTCCTACAGGCAAGAGTTGTTTTCTGGTGGGAAGAGTCACTATTGAGCTCCCATTGTCATACACAGTGCAAATACCTCTCACGTCTGCTCCCAGCAAGTACATTGTATTAGACAGAAGAGGAGCTACTGTTCTTGTCAGTTTCCAAGCAGAGTTGAACTAGATATGGCCCGTGTGTGTAGGAAGCACAGTTCTTTTGTTCTGAGCAAGCTCACTGTTCGGACCCCATAGGAAACACAGTAGAGTAGGCGAGTGCTCTTTTCTCAAAAGCAGAGTGTGTTTCTTGTAAGGCTAGCTAGTGTTTGTTTCCCAGTCAGAAACAGAGTTGAATCACACGCAGTTTCTGGTCCTACAAGCAAGAGTTGTTTTCTGGTAAGAAGAGTCACTATTGCGCTCCCATTGCCATACACAGTGCAAATAGCACTCGCGTCTGCTCCCAGCAAGTACAGTGTATTGGACTGAAGAGGAGCTACTGTTCTTGTCAGTTTCCTAAGCAGAGTTGAACTAGATGTGGACCGTTTGTGTAGGAAGAACAGTTCTTTTGTTCTGAGCAAGCTCACTGTTCAGACCCTATAGGAAACACTGTAGGGTAGAAGAGTGCTCTTTTCTCAAAAGCAGAGTGTGTTTTTTGTAAAGGAAGCTAGTGTTTCTTTCCCAGTTTTAAATGGAGTTGAATCACATGCAGTTTCTGGTCCTACGAGCAAGAGAAGTTTTCTGGTAAGGAAAGTCACTATTGTGCTCCCTTAGCCACACACAGTGCAAATAGCACTCGCGTATGTTCCCAGAAAGTACAGTGTATTGGAAAGAAGAGGATATACTGTTCTTGTCAGTTTCCTAAGCAGAGTGGAACTAGATATGACCCGTGTGTGTAGGAAGCACAGTTCTTTTTTCTGAGCAAGCTTACGGTTCCGAGCCCATAGGAAACACAGTAGAGTAGAAAAATGCTCTTTTCTCAAAATCATAGTGTGTTTCTTGTAAGGCGAGCTAGCATTTGTTTCCCAGTCCTAAATGGAGTTGAATCACATGCAGTTTCTGGTCCTATGAGTAAGAGTTTTTTTCTGTTAAGAAGAGGCACTATTACGCTCCCATTGTCATACACAGAGTAAATAGCACTGTCGTCTGTTCCCAGCATGTACAATGTATTGGACTGAAGAGGATCTACTGTTCTTGTCAGTTTCCAAAGCAGAGTTGAATGAATATGGCCCGTTTGTGTAGGAACCACAGTTCTTTTGTTCTGAGCAAGCTCACTCTTCTGGCCCTATAGGAAACACAGTAGAGTAGAAGAGTGCACTTTTCTCAAAAGCAGAGTGTGTTTCTTGTAAGGCGAGCTAGCGTTTGTTTGCCAGTCCTAAATGGAGTTGAATCCCATGCAGTTTCTGGTCCTACGAGCAAGAGTTATTTTCTGGTAAGAAGAGTCACTATTGTGCTCCCATTGTCATACACAGGGCAAATAGCACTGGCATCTGTTCCCAGCATGTACAGTGTGTTAGACTGAAGAGGATCTACTGTTCTTGTCAGTTTCCTAAGCAGAGTTGAACTAGATATGGCCCGTGTGTATAGGAAGCACAGTTCTTTTGTTCTGAGCAAGCTCACTGTTCTGGCCCTATAGGAAACACAGTAGAGTAGAAGAGTGCTCTTTTCTCAAAAGCAGAGTGTGTTTCTTGTAAGGCGAGCTAGAGTTTGTTTCCCAGTCCTAAATGGAGTTGAATCACATGCAGTTTCTGGTCCTACGAGCAAGAGTTGTTTTCTGGTAAAAAGAGTCACTATTGCGCTCCCATTTCCATACACAGTGCAAATAGCTTTCGCGTCTGTTCCCAGCAAGTACAGTGTATTGTACAGTAGAGGAGCTACTGTTCTTGTCAGTGTCCTAAACAGAGTTGAACTAGATATGGCCCGTGTGTGTAGGAAGCACAGTTTTTTTGTTCTGAGCAAGCTCACTGTTCAGTCCCTATAGGAAACACTGTAGAGTAGAAGAGTGCTCTTTTCTCAAAAGCAGAGTGTGTTTCTTGTAAAGGAAGCTAGCGTTTGTTGCCCAGGTTTAAATGGAGTTGAATCACATGCAGTTTCTGGTCCTACAAGCAAGAGTTGTTTTCTGGTAAGGAAAGTCACTATTGCGCTCCCTTAGCCACACACAGTGCAAATAGCACTCGTGTATGTTCCCAGCAAGTACAGTGTATTGGAAAGAAGAGGATATACTGTTCTTGTCAGTTTCCTAAGCAGAGTGGAACTAGATATGACCCGTGTGTGTAGGAAGCACAGTTCTTTTTTCTGAGCAAGCTCACGGTTCCGAGCCCATAGGAAACACAGTAGAGTAGAAGAGTGCTCTTTTCTCAAAATCATAGTGTGTTTCTTGTAAGGCGAGCTAGCGTTTGTTTCCCAGTCCTAAATGGAGTTGAATCACATGCAGTTTCTAGTCCTATGAGTAAGAGTTTTTTTCTGTTAAGAAGAGTCACTATTACGCTCCCATTGTCATACACAGCGCAATTAGCACTGTCGTCTGTTCCCAGCATGTACAATGTATTGGACTGAAGAGGATCTACTGTTCTTGTCAGTTTCCAAAGCAGAGTTGAACGAGATATGGCCCGTTTGTGTAGGAACCACAGTTCTTTTGTTCTGAGCAAGCTCACTCTTCTGGCCCTAAAGGAAACACAGTAGAGTAGAAGAGTGCTCTTTTCTCAAAAGCAGAGTGTGTTTCTTGTAAGGCGAGCTAGCGTTTGTTTTCCAGTCCTAAATGGAGTTGAATCCCAAGCAGTTTCTGGTCGTAAGAGCAAGAGTTGTTTTCTGGTAAGAAGAGTCACTATTGCGCTCCCATTGTCATACACAGGGCAAATAGCACTGGCATCTGTTCCCAGCATGTACAGTGTGTTAGACTGAAGAGGATCTACTGTTCTTGTCAGTTCCCTAAGCAGAGTTGAACTAGATATGGCCCGTGTGTGTAGGAAGAACAGTTCTTTTGTTCTGAGCAAGCTCACTGTTCTGGCCCTATAGGAAACACAGTAGAGTAGAAGAGTGCTCTTTTCTCAAAAGCAGAGTGTGTTTCTTGTAAGGCGAGCTAGAGTTTGTTTCCCAGTCCTAAATGGAGTTGAATCACATGCAGTTTCTGGTCCTACGAGCAAGAGTTGTTTTCTGGTAAAAAGAGTCACTATTGCGCTCCCATTTCCATACACAGTGCAAATAGCTTTCGCGTCTGTTCCCCGGAAGTACAGTGTATTGTACAGTAGAGGAGCTACTGTTCTTGTCAGTGTCCTAAACAGAGTTGAACTAGATATGGCCCGTGTGTGTAGGAAGCACAGTTCTTTTGTTCTGAGCAAGCTCACTGTTCTGGCCATTTAGGAAACACAGTAGAGCAGAAGAGTGCTCTTTTCTCAAAAGCGTAGTGTGTTTCTTGCAAGGCAAGTTAGCGTTTTTTCCCAGTCCTAAATGGAGTTGAATCCCATGCAGTTTCTGGTCCTACAAGCAAGAGTTGTTTTCTGGTAAGAAGATTCACTATTGTGCTCTCATTGTCATACACAGGGCAAATAGCACGGGCGTCTGTTCCCACCATGTAAAGTGTATTGGACTGAAGAGGATCTACTCTTCTTGTCAGTTTCCTAAGCAGAGTTGAACTAGATATGGCCCATGTGTGTAGGAAGCACAGTTCTTTTGTTCTGAGCAATCTCACTGTTCAGACCCTATAGGAAACACTGTAGAGTAGAAGAGTACTCTTTTCTCAAAAGCAGAGTGTGTTTCTTCTAAGGCGAGCTATGGTTTGTTTCCCAGTCCTAAATGGAGTTGAATCACATGCAGTTTCTGGTCCTACAGGCAAGAGTTGTTTTCTGGTGGGAAGAGTCACTATTGAGCTCCCATTGTCATACACAGTGCAAATACCTCTCACATCTGCTCCCAGCAAGTACATTGTATTAGACAGAAGAGGAGCTACTGTTCTTGTCAGTTTCCAAGCAGAGTTGAACTAGATATGGCCCGTGTGTGTAGGAAGCACAGTTCTTTTGTTCTGAGCAAGCTCACTGTTCGGACACCATAAGAAACACAGTAGAGTAGGCGAGTGCTCTTTTCTCAAAAGCAGAGTGTGTTTCTTGTAAGGCTAGGTAGTGTTTGTTTCCCAGTCAGAAACAGAGGTGAATCACACGCAGTTTCTGGTCCTACAAGCAAGAGTTGTTTTGTGGTAAGAAGAGTCACTATTGCGCTCCCTTTGCCATACACAGTGCAAATAGCACTCGCGTCTGCTCCCAGCAAGTACAGTGTATTGGACTGAAGAGGAGCTACTGTTCTTGTCAGTTTCCTAAGCAGAGTTGAACTAGATGTGGACCGTTTGTGTAGGAAGAACAGTTCTTTTGTTCTGAGCAAGCTCACTGTTCAGACCCTATAGGAAACACTGTAGGGTAGAAGAGTGCACTTTTCTCAAAAGCAGAGTGTGTTTTTTGTAAAGGAAGCTAGTGTTTCTTTCCCAGTTTTAAATGGAGTTGAATCACATGCAGTTTCTGGTCCTACGAGCAAGAGATGTTTTCTGGTAAGGAAAGTCACTATTGTGCTCCCTTAGCCACACACAGTGTAAATAGCACTCGCGTATGTTCCCAGAAAGTACAGTGTATTGGAAAGAAGAGGATATACTGTTCTTGTCAGTTTCCTAAGCAGAGTGGAACTAGATATGACCCGTGTGTGTAGGAAGCACAGTTCTTTTTTCTGAGCAAGCTTACAGTTCCGAGCCCATAGGAAACACAGTAGAGTAGAAAAATGCTCTTTTCTCAAAATCATAGTGTGTTTCTTGTAAGGCGAGCTAGCATTTGTTTCCCAGTCCTAAATGGAGTTGAATCACATGCAGTTTCTGGTCCTATGAGTAAGAGTTTTTTTCTGTTAAGAAGAGGCACTATTACGCTCCCATTGTCATACACAGAGTAAATAGCACTGTCGTCTGTTCCCAGCATGTACAATGTATTGGACTGAAGAGGATCTACTGTTCTTGTCAGTTTCCAAAGCAGAGTTGAATGAATATGGCCCGTTTGTGTAGGAACCACAGTTCTTTTGTTCTGAGCAAGCTCACTCTTCTGGCCCTATAGGAAACACAGTAGAGTAGAAGAGTGCACTTTTCTCAAAAGCAGAGTGTGTTTCTTGTAAGGCGAGCTAGCGTTTGTTTGCCAGTCCTAAATGGAGTTGAATCCCATGCAGTTTCTGGTCCTACGAGCAAGAGTTGTTTTCTGGTAAGAAGAGTCACTATTGTGCTCCCATTGTCATACACAGGGCAAATAGCACTGGCATCTGTTCCCAGCATGTACAGTGTGTTAGACAGAAGAGGATCTACTGTTCTTGTCAGTTTCCTAAGCAGAGTTGAACTAGATATGGCCCGTGTGTATAGGAAGCACAGTTCTTTTGTTCTGAGCAAGCTCACTGTTCTGGCCCTATAGGAAACACAGTAGAGTAGAAGAGTGCTCTTTTCTCAAAAGCAGAGTGTGTTTCTTGTAAGGCGAGCTAGAGTTTGTTTCCCAGTCCTAAATGGAGTTGAATCACATGCAGTTTCTGGTCCTACGAGCAAGAGTTGTTTTCTGGTAAAAAGAGCCACTATTGCACGCCCATTTCCATACACAGTGCAAATAGCTTTCGCTTCTGTTCCCAGCAAGTACAGTGTATTGTACAGTAGAGGAGCTACTGTTCTTGTCAGTGTCCTAAACAGAGTTGAACTAGATATGGCCCGTGTGTGTAGGAAGCACAGTTCTTTTGTTCTGAGCAAGCTCACTGTTCAGACCCTATTGGAAACACTGTAGAGTAGAAGAGTACTCTTTTCTCAAAAGCAGAGTGTGTTTCTTCTAAGGCGAGCTATGGTTTGTTTCCCAGTCCTAAATGGAGTTGAATCACATGCAGTTTCTGGTCCTACAGGCAAGAGTTGTTTTCTGGTGGGAAGAGTCACTATTGAGCTCCCATTGTCATACACAGTGCAAATACCTCTCACGTCTGCTCCCAGCAAGTACATTGTATTAGACAGAAGAGGAGCTACTGTTCTTGTCAGTTTCCAAGCAGAGTTGAACTAGATATGGCCCGTGTGTGTAGGAAGCACAGTTCTTTTGTTCTGAGCAAGCTCACTGTTCGGACCCCATAGGAAACACAGTAGAGTAGGCGAGTGCTCTTTTCTCAAAAGCAGAGTGTGTTTCTTGTAAGGCTAGCTAGTGTTTGTTTCCCAGTCAGAAACAGAGTTGAATCACACGCAGTTTCTGGTCCTACAAGCAAGAGTTGTTTTCTGGTAAGAAGAGTCACTATTGCGCTCCCATTGCCATACACAGTGCAAATAGCACTCGCGTCTGCTCCCAGCAAGTACAGTGTATTGGACTGAAGAGGAGCTACTGTTCTTGTCAGTTTCCTAAGCAGAGTTGAACTAGATGTGGCCCGTTTGTGTAGGAAGCCCAGTTCTTTTGTTCTGAGCAAGCTCACTGTTCATACCCTATAGGAAACACTGTAGAGTAGAAGAGTGCTCTTTTCTCAAAAGCAGAGTGTGTTTCTTGTAAAGGAAGCTAGCGTTTGTTGCCCTGGTTTAAATGGAGTTGAATCACATGCAGTTTCAGGTCCTACAAGCAAGAGTTGTTTTCTGGTAAGGAAAGTCACTATTGCGCTCCCTTAGCCACACACAGTGCAAATAGCACTCGTGTATGTTCCCAGCAAGTACAGTGTATTGGAAAGAAGAGGATATACTGTTCTTGTCAGTTTCCTAAGCAGAGTGGAACTAGATATGACCCGTGTGTGTAGGAAGCACAGTTCTTTTTTCTGAGCAAGCTCACGGTTCCGAGCCCATAGGAAACACAGTAGAGTAGAAGAGTGCTCTTTTCTCAAAATCATAGTGTGTTTCTTGTAAGGCGAGCTAGCGTTTGTTTCCCAGTCCTAAATGGAGTTGAATCACATGCAGTTTCTAGTCCTATGAGTAAGAGTTTTTTTCTGTTAAGAAGAGTCACTATTACGCTCCCATTGTCATACACAGCGCAAATAGCACTGTCGTCTGTTCCCAGCATGTACAAAGTATTGGACTGAAGAGGATCTACTGTTCTTGTCAGTTTCCAAAGCAGAGTTGAACGAGATATGGCCCGTTTGTGTAGGAACCACAGTTCTTTTGTTCTGAGCAAGCTCACTCTTCTGGCCCTATAGGAAACACAGTAGAGTAGAAGAGTGCTCTTTTCTCAAAAGCAGAGTGTGTTTCTTGTAAGGCGAGCTAGCGTTTGTTTGCCAGTCCTAAATGGAGTTGAATCCCAAGCAGTTTCTGGTCGTAAGAGCAAGAGTTGTTTTCTGGTAAGAAGAGTCACTATTGCGCTCCCATTGTCATACACAGGGCAAATAGCACTGGCATCTGTTCCCAGCATGTACAGTGTGTTAGACTGAAGAGGATCTACTGTTCTTGTCAGTTTCCTAAGCAGAGTTGAACTAGATATGGCCCGTGTGTGTAGGAAGCACAGTTCTTTTGTTCTGAGCAAGCTCACTGTTCAGACCCCATAGGAAACACAGTAGAGTAGGCGAGTGCTCTTTTCTCAAAAGCAGAGTGTGTTTCTTGTAAGGCTAGCTAGTGTTTGTTTCCCAGTCAGAAACAGAGTTGAATCACACGCAGTTTCTGGTCCTACGAGCAAGAGTTGTTTTCTGGTAAGAAGAGTCACTATTGTGCTCCCATTGCCATACACAGTGCAAATAGCACTCGCGTCTGCTCCCAGCAAGTACAGTGTATTGGACTGAAGAGGAGCTACTGTTCTTGTCAGTTTCCTAAGCAGAGTTGAACTAGATATGGCCCGTGTGTGTAGGAAGCACAGTTCTTTTGTTCTGAGCAAGCTCACTGTTCTGGCCCTTTAGGAAACACAGTAGAGCAGAAGAGTGCTCTTTTCTCTAAAGCAGAGTGTGTTTCTTGTAAGGCGAGCTAGCGTTTGTTTCCCAGTCCTAAATGGAATTGAATCACATGCACTTTCTGGTACTACAAGCAAGAGTTGTTTTCTAATAAGGAAAGTCACTATGGTGCTCCCATTGCCATACAAAGTGCAAATAGCACTCGCGTCTGCTCCCAGCAAGTACAGTGTATTGGACTGAAGAGGAGCTACTGTTCTTGTCAGTTTCTGAAGCAGAGTTGAACTAGATATGGCCCATGTGTGTAGGAAGCACAGTTCTTTTGTTCTGAGCAAGCTCACTGTTCTTACAACATAGGAAACACAGTAGAGTAGAAAAGTGCTCTTTTCTCAAATGCGTACTGTGTTTCTTGCAAGGCAAGCTAGCGTTTTTTCCCAGTCCTAAATGGAGTTGAATCCCATGCAGTTTCTGGTCCTACAAGCAAGAGTTGTTTTCTGGTAAGAAGATTCACTATTGTGCTCCCATTGTCATACACAGGGCAAATAGCACGGGCGTCTGTTCCCAGCATGTAAAGTGTATTGGACTGAAGAGGATCTACTCTTCTTTTCAGTTTCATAAGCAGAGTTGAACTAGATATGGCCCGTGTGTGTAGGAAGCACAGTTCTTTTGTTCTGAGCAAGCTCACTGTTCAGACCCTATAGGAAACACTGTAGAGTAGAAGAGTGCTCTTTTCTCAAAAGCAGAGTGTGTTTTTTTCTAAGGCGAGCTATGGTTTGTTTCCCAGTCCTAAATGGAGTTGAATCACATGCAGTGTCTGGTCCTACAGGCAAGAGTTGTTTTCTGGTGGGAAGAGTCACTATTGCGCTCCCATTGTCATTCACAGTGCAAATACCTCTCACGTCTGCTCCCAGCAAGTACATTATATTAGACAGAAGAGGAGCTACTGTTCTTGTCAGTTTCCTAAGCAGAGTTGAACTAGATATGGCCCGTGTATGTAGGAAGCACAGTTCTTTTGTTCTGAGCAAGCTCACTGTTCGGACACCATAGGAAACACAGTAGAGTAGGCGAGTGCTCTTTTCTCAAACGCAGAGTGTGTTTCTTGTAAGGCTAGCTAGTGTTTGTTTCCCAGTCAGAAACAGAGTTGAATCACATGCAGTTTCTGGTCCTACGAGCAAGAGTTGTTTTCTGGTAAGAAGAGTCACTATTGCGCTCCCATTGCCATACACAGTGCAAATAGAACTCGCGTCTGCTCCGAGCAATTACAGTGTATTGGACTGAAGAGGAGCTCCTGTTCTTGTCAGTTTCCTAAGCAGAGTTGAACTAGATGTGGCCCGTTTATGTAGGAAGCACAGTTCTTTTGTTCTGAGCAAGCTCACTGTTCAGACCCTATAGGAAACACTGTAGAGTAGAAGAGTGCTCTTTTCTCAAAAGCAGAGTGTGTTTCTTGTAAAGGAAGCTAGCGTTTGTTTCCCAGGTTTAAATGGAGTTGAATCACATGCAGTTTCTGGTCCTACGAGCACGAGTTGTTTTCTGGTAAAAAGAGTCACTATTGCGCTCCCATTTCCATACACAGTGCAAATAGCTTTCGCGTCTGTTCCCAGCAAGTACAGTGTATTGTACAGTAGAGGAGCTACTGTTCTTGTCAGTGTCCTAAACAGAGTTGAACTAGATATGGCCCGTGTGTGTAGGAAGCACAGTTCTCTTGTTCTGAGCAAGCTCACTGTTCTGGCCCTTTAGGAAACACAGTAGAGCAGAAGAGTGCTCTTTTCTCAAAAGCGTAGTGTGTTTCTTGCAAGGCAATCTAGCGTTTTTTCCCAGTCCTAAATGGAGTTGAATCCCATGCAGTTTCTGGTCCTACAAGCAAGAGTTGTTTTCTGGTAAGAAGATTCACTATTGTGCTCCCATTGTCATACACAGGGCAAATAGCACGGGCGTCTGTTCCCAGCATGTAAAGTGTATTGGACTGAAGAGGATCTACTCTTCTTGTCAGTTTCCTAAGCAGAGTTGAACTAGATATGGCCCGTGTGTGTAGGAAGCACAGTTCTTTTGTTCTGAGCAAGCTCACTGTTCAGACCCTATAGGAAACACAGTAGAGTAGTAGAGTGCTCTTTTCTCAAAGCAGAGTGTGTTTCTTCTAAGGCGAGCTATGGTTTGTTTCCCAGTCCTAAATGGAGTTGAATCACATGCAGTTTCTGGTCCTACAGGCAAGAGTTGTTTTCTGGTGGGAAGAGTCACTATTGAGCTCCCATTGTCATACACAGTGCAAATACCTCTCACGTCTGCTCCCAGCAAGTACATTGTATTAGACAGAAGAGGAGCTACTGTTCTTGTCAGTTTACTAAGCAGAGTTGAACTAGATATGGCCCGTGTGTGTAGGAAGCACAGTTCTTTTGTTCTGAGCAAGCTCACTGTTTGGACCCCATAGGAAACACAGTAGAGTAGGCGAGTGCTCTTTTCTCAAAAGCAGAGTGTGTTTCTTGTAAGGCTAGCTAGTGTTTGTTTCCCAGTCAGAAACAGAGTTGAATCACACGCAGTTTCTGGTCCTACAAGCAAGAGTTGTTTTCTGGTAAGAAGAGTCACTATTGCGCTCCCATTGCCATACACAGTGCAAATAGCACTCGCGTCTGCTCCCAGCAAGTACAGTGTATTGGACTGAAGAGGAGCTGCTGTTCTTGTCAGTTTCCTAAGCAGAGTTGAACTAGATGTGGCCCGTTTGTGTAGGAAGCCCAGTTCTTTTGTTCTGAGCAAGCTCACTGTTCATACCCTATAGGAAACACTGTAGAGTAGGAGAGTGCTCTTTTCTCAAAAGCAGAGTGTGTTTCTTGTAAAGGAAGCTAGCGTTTGTTGCCCAGGTTTAAATGGAGTTGAATCACATGCAGTTTCTGGTCCTACAAGCAAGAGTTGTTTTCTGGTAAGGAAAGTCACTATTGCGCTCCCTTAGCCACACACAGTGCAAATAGCACTCGTGTATGTTCCCAGCAAGTACAGTGTATTGGAAAGAAGAGGATATACTGTTCTTGTCAGTTTCCTAAGCAGAGTGGAACTAGATATGACCCGTGTGTGTAGGAAGCACAGTTCTTTTTTCTGAGCAAGCTCACTGTTCCGAGACCATAGGAAACACAGTAGAGTAGAAGAGTGCTCTTTTCTCAAAATCATAGTGTGTTTCTTGTAAGGCGAGCTAGCGTTTGTTTCCCAGTCCTAAATGGAGTTGAATCACATGCAGTTTCTAGTCCTATGAGTAAGAGTTTTTTTCTGTTAAGAAGAGTCACTATTACGCTCCCATTGTCATACACAGCGCAAATAGCACTGTCGTCTGTTCCCAGCATGTACAATGTATTGGACTGAAGAGGATCTACTGTTCTTGTCAGTTTCCAAAGCAGAGTTGAACGAGATATGGCCCGTTTGTGTAGGAACCACAGTTCTTTTGTTCTGAGCAAGCTCACTCTTCTGGCCCTATAGGAAACACAGTAGAGTAGAAGAGTGCTCTTTTCTCAAAAGCAGAGTGTGTTTCTTGTAAGGCGAGCTAGCGTTTGTTTGCCAGTCCTAAATGAAGTTGAATCCCATGCAGTTTCTGGTCCTAAGAGCAAGAGTTGTTTTCTGGTAAGAAGAGTCACTATTGCGCTCCCATTGTCATACACAGGGCAAATAGCACTGGCATCTGTTCCCAGCATGTACAGTGTGTTAGACTGAAGAGGATCTACTGTTCTTGTCAGTTTCCTAAGCAGAGTTGAACTAGATGTGGCCCGTTTGTGTAGGAAGCACAGTTCTTTTGTTCTGAGCAAGCTCCCTGTTCAGACCCTATAGGAAACACTGTAGAGTAGAAGAGTGCTCTTTTCTCAAAAGCAGAGTGTGTTTCTTGTAAGGCGAGGTAGCGTTTGTTTCCCAGTCCTAAATGGAGTTGAATCCCATGCAGTTTCTGGTCCTACGAGCAAGAGTTGTTTTCTGGTAAGAAGAGTCACTATTGTGTTCCCATTGCCATACACAGTGCAAATAGCACTTGCGTCTGCTCCCAGCAAGTACAGTGTATTGGACTGAAGAGGAGCTACTGTTCTTGTCAGTTTCCGAAGCTGAGTTGAACTAGATATGGCCCATGTGTGTGGGAAGCACAGTTCTTTTGTTCTGAGCAAGCTCACTGTTCGGACACCATAGGAAACACAGTAGAGTAGAAGAGTGCTCTTTTCTCAAAAGCAGAGTGTGTTTCTTGCAAGCTAGCATTTGTTTCCCAGTCCTAAATGGAGTTGAATCCCATGCAGTTTCTGGTCCTACGAGCAAGAGTTCTTTTCTGGTAAGAAGAGTCACTATTGCGCTCCCATTGTCATACACAAGGCAAAGAGCACTCGCGTCTGCTCATAGCAAGTACAGTGTATTGGACTGAAGAGGAGCTACTGTTCTTGTCAGTTTCCTAAGCAGAGTTGAATTAGATATGGCCCATGTGTAGGAAGCACAGTTCTTTTGTTCTGAGCAAGCTCACTGTTCTGGCCCTTTAGGAAACACAGTAGAGTAGAAGAATGCTCTTTTCTCAAAAGCAGAGTGTGTTTCTTCTAAGGCGAGCTGTGGTTTGTTTCCCAGTCCTAAATGGAGTTGAGTCACATGCAGTTTCTGGTCCTACAGGCAAGAGTTGTTTTCTGGTGGGAAGAGTCTCTATTGAGCTCCCATTGTCATACACAGTGCAAATAGCTCTCAAGTCTGCTCCCAGCAATTACATTGTATTAGACAGAAATGGAGCTACTGTTCTTGTCAGTTTCCTATACAGAGTTGAACTAGATATGGCCCGTGTGTGTAGGAAGCACAGTTCTTTTGTTCTGAGCAAGCTCACTGTTATGAACCTATAGGAAACACAGTAGAGTAGAAGAGTGCTCTTTTCTCAAAAGCAGAGTGTGTTTCTTGTAAGGTTAGCTAGTGTTTGTTTCCCAGTGAGAAATGAAGTTGAATCCCATGCAGTTTCTGGTCCTACGAGCAAGAGTTGTTTTCTGGTAAGAAGAGTCACTATTGCGCTCCCATTGCCATACA
The DNA here is from genome assembly GCF_949786415.1 of Peromyscus eremicus. Lineage (NCBI taxonomy): Eukaryota > Metazoa > Chordata > Mammalia > Rodentia > Cricetidae > Peromyscus > Peromyscus eremicus. The sequence continues at coordinate 11,436 of NW_026737005.1, read as the reverse complement.
CAGTGCAAATAGCACTCGTGTCTGCTCCTAGCAAGTACAGTGTATTGGACTGAAGAGGAGCTACTGTTCTTGTCAGTTTCCTAAGCAGAGTTGAACTAGATATGGCCCGTGTGTGTAGGAAGCACAGTTCTTTTGTTCTGAGCAAGCTCACTGTTCTGGCCGTTTAGGAAACACAGTAGAGTAGAAGAATGCTCTTGCCTCAAAAGCAGAGTGTGTTTCTTGTAAGGGGAGCTAGCGTTTGTTTCCCAGTCCTAAATGGAATTGAATCACATGCAGTTTCTGGTACTACGAGCAACAGTTGTTTTCTGGTAAGGAAAGTCACTATGGTGCTCCCTTTGCCATACACAGTGCAAATAGCACTTGCGTCTGCTCCCAGCAAGTACAGTGTATTGGACTGAAGAGGAGCTACTGTTCTTGTCAGTTTCCTATGCAGAGTTGAACTAGATATGGCCCGTGTGTTTAGGAAGCACAGTTCTTTTGTTCTGAGCAAGCTCACTGTTCTGAACCTATAGGAAACACAGTAGAGTAGAAGAGTGCTCTTTTCTCAAAAGCAGAGTGTGTTTCTTCTAAGGCGAGCTATGGTTTGTTTCCCAGTCCTAAATGGAGTTGAATCACATGCAGTTTCTGGTCCTACAGGCAAGAGTTGTTTTCTGGTGGGAAGAGTCACTATTGAGCTCCCATTGTCATACACAGTGCAAATACCTCTCACGTCTGCTCCCAGCACGTACATTGTATTAGACAGAAGAGGAGCTACTGTTCTTGTCAGTTTCCTATGCAGAGTTGAACTAGATATGGCCCGTGTGTGTAGGAAGCACAGTTCTTTTGTTCTGAGCAAGCTCACTGTTCTGGCCCTATAGGATACACAGTAGAGTAGAAGAGTGCTCTTTTCTCAAAAGCAGAGTGTGTTTCTTGTAAGGTGAGCTAGGGTTTGTTTCCCAATCCTAAATGTAATTGAATCACATGCAGTTTTTGGTCCTACGATCAAGAGTTGTTTTCTGGTAAGGAAAGTCACTATTGTGCTACCTTTCCCATACACAGTGCAAATAGCACTCGCGTCTCTTCCCAGCATGTACAATGTATTGGACTGAAGAGGATCTACTGTTCTTGTCAGTTTCCAAAGCAGAGTTGAACGAGATATGGACCGTTTGTGTAGGAACCACAGTTCTTTTGTTCTGAGCAAGCTCACTCTTCTGGCCCTATAGGAAACACAGTAGAGTAGAAGAGTGCTCTTTTCTCAAAAGCAGAGTGTGTTTCTTGTAAGGCGAGCTAGCGTTTGTTTGCCAGTCCTAAATGAAGTTGAATCCCATGCAGTTTCTGGTCCTAAGAGCAAGAGTTGTTTTCTGGTAAGAAGAGTCACTATTGCGCTCCCATTGTCATACACAGGGCAAATAGCACTGGAATCTGTTCCCAGCATGTACAGTGTGTTAGACTGAAGAGGATCTACTGTTCTTGTCAGTTTCCTAAGCAGAGTTGAACTAGATGTGGCCCGTTTGTGTAGGAAACACAGTTCTTTTGTTCTGAGCAAGCTCCCTGTTCAGACCCTATAGGAAACACTGTAGAGTAGAAGAGTGCTCTTTTCTCAAAAGCAGAGTGTGTTTCTTGTAAGGCGAGGTAGCGTTTGTTTCCCAGTCCTAAATGGAGTTGAATCCCATGCAGTTTCTGGTCCTACGAGCAAGAGTTGTTTTCTGGTAAGAAGAGTCACTATTGTGTTCCCATTGCCATACACAGTGCAAATAGCACTTGCGTCTGCTCCCAGCAAGTACAGTGTATTGGACTGAAGAGGAGCTACTGTTCTTGTCAGTTTCCGAAGCTGAGTTGAACTAGATATGGCCCATGTGTGTGGGAAGCACAGTTCTTTTGTTCTGAGCAAGCTCACTGTTCGGACCCCATAGGAAACACAGTAGAGTAGAAGAGTGCTCTTTTCTCAAAAGCAGAGTGTGTTTCTTGCAAGCTAGCATTTGTTTCCCAGTCCTAAATGGAGTTGAATCCCATGCAGTTTCTGGTCCTACGAGCAAGAGTTCTTTTCTGGTAAGAAGAGTCACTATTGCGCTCCCATTGTCATACACAGGGCAAAGGGCACTCGCGTCTGCTCATAGCAAGTAAAGTGTATTGGACTGAAGAGGAGCTACTGTTCTTGTCAGTTTCCTAAGCAGAGTTGAATTAGATATGGCCCATGTGTAGGAAGCACAGTTCTTTTGTTCTGAGCAAGCTCACTGTTCTGGCCCTTTAGGAAACACGGTAGAGTAGAAGAATGCTCTTTTCTCAAAAGCATAGTGTGTTTCTTCTAAGGCGAGCTATGGTTTGTTTCCCAGTCCTAAATGGAGTTGAATCACATGCAGTTTCTGGTCCTACAGGCAAGAGTTGTTTTCTGGTGGGAAGAGTCTCTATTGAGCTCCCATTGTCATACACAGTGCAAATAGCTCTCAAGTCTGCTCCCAGCAAGTACATTGTATTAGACAGAAATGGAGCTACTGTTCTTGTCAGTTTCCTATACAGAGTTGAACTAGATATGGCCCGTGTGTGTAGGAAGCACAGTTCTTTTGTTCTGAGCAAGCTCACTGTTATGAACCTATAGGAAACACAGTAGAGTAGAAGAGTGCTCTTTTCTCAAAAGCAGAGTGTGTTTCTTGTAAGGTTAGCTAGTGTTTGTTTCCCAGTGAGAAATGAAGTTGAATCCCATGCAGTTTCTGGTCCTACGAGCAAGAGTTGTTTTCTGGTAAGAAGAGTCACTATTGCGCTCCCATTGCCATACACAGTGCAAATAGCACTCGTGTCTGCTCCTAGCAAGTACAGTGTATTGGACTGAAGAGGAGCTACTGTTCTTGTCAGTTTCCTAAGCAGAGTTGAACTAGATATGGCCCGTGTGTGTAGGAAGCACAGTTCTTTTGTTCTGAGCAAGCTCACTGTTCTGGCCGTTTAGGAAACACAGTAGAGTAGAAGAATGCTCTTGTCTCAAAAGCAGAGTGTGTTTCTTGTAAGGGGAGCTAGCGTTTGTTTCCCAGTCCTAAATGGAATTGCATCACATGCAGTTTCTGGTACTACGAGCAACAGTTGTTTTCTGGTAAGGAAAGTCACTATGGTGCTCCCTTTGCCATACACAGTGCAAATAGCACTTGCGTCTGCTCCCAGCAAGTACAGTGTATTGGACTGAAGAGGAGCTACTGTTCTTGTCAGTTTCCGAAGCAGAGATGAACTAGATATGGCCCATGTGTGTGGAAAGCACAGTTCTTTTGTTCTGAGCAAGCTCACTTTTCGGACACCATGGGAAACACAGTAGAGTAGAAGAGTGCTCTTTTCTCAAAAGCAGAGTGTGTTTCTTGTAAGGCGAGCTAGCGTTTGTTTGCCAGTCCTAAATGAAGTTGAATCCCATGCAGTTTCTGGTCCTACAGGCAAGAGTTGTTTTCTGGTGGGAAGAGTCACTATTGAGCTCCCGTTGTGATACACAGTGCAAATAGCTCTCACGTCTGCTCCCAGCAAGTACATTGTATTAGACAGAAGAGGAGCTACTGTTCTTGTCAGTTTCCTATGCAGAGTTGAACTAGATATGGCCCGTGTGTTTAGGAAGCACAGTTCTTTTGTTCTGAGCAAGCTCACTGTTCTGAACCTATAGGAAACACAGTAGAGTAGAAGAGTGCTCTTTTCTCAAAAGCAGAGTGTGTTTCTTCTAAGGCGAGCTATGGTTTGTTTCCCAGTCCTAAATGGAGTTGAATCACATGCAGTTTCTGGTCCTACAGGCAAGAGTTGTTTTCTGGTGGGAAGAGTCACTATTGAGCTCCCATTGTCATACACAGTGCAAATAGCTCTCACGTCTGCTCCCAGCACGTACATTGTATTAGACAGAAGAGGAGCTACTGTTCTTGTCAGTTTCCTATGCAGAGTTGAACTAGATATTGCCCGTGTGTGTAGGAAGCACAGTTCTTTTGTTCTGAGCAAGCTCACTGTTCTGGCCCTATAGGATACACAGTAGAGTAGAAGAGTGCTCTTTTCTCAAAAGCAGAGTGTGTTTCTTGTAAGGTGAGCTAGCGTTTGTTTCCCAATCCTAAATGGAATTGAATCACATGCAGTTTTAGGTCCTACGATCAAGAGTTGTTTTCTGGTAAGGAAAGTCACTATTGTGCTACCTTTGCCATACACAGTGCAAATAGCACTCGCGTCTGCTCATAGCAAGTACAGTGTATTGGACTGAAGAGGAGCTACTGTTCTTGTCAGTTTCCTAAGCAGAGTTGAATTAGATATGGCCCATGTGTAGGAAGCACAGTTCTTTTGTTCTGAGCAAGCTCACTGTTCTGGCCCTTTAGGAAACACAGTAGAGTAGAAGAATGCTCTTTTCTCAAAAGCAGAGTGTGTTTCTTCTAAGGCGAGCTATGGTTTGTTTCCCAGTCCTAAATGGATTTGAATCACATGCAGTTTCTGGTCCTACAGGCAAGAGTTGTTTTCTGGTGGGAAGAGTCTCTATTGAGCTCCCATTGTCATACACAGTGCAAATAGCTCTCAAGTCTGCTCCCAGCAAGTACATTGTATTAGACAGAAATGGAGCTACTGTTCTTGTCAGTTTCCTATACAGAGTTGAACTAGATATGGCCCGTGTGTGTAGGAAGCACAGTTCTTTTGTTCTGAGCAAGCTCACTGTTATGAACCTATAGGAAACACAGTAGAGTAGAAGAGTGCTCTTTTCTCAAAAGCAGAGTGTGTTTCTTGTAAGGTTAGCTAGTGTTTGTTTCCCAGTGAGAAATGAAGTTGAATCCCATGCAGTTTCTGGTCCTACGAGCAAGAGTTGTTTTCTGGTAAGAAGAGTCACTATTGCGCTCCCATTGCCATACACAGTGCAAATAGCACTCGTGTCTGCTCCTAGCAAGTACAGTGTATTGGACTGAAGAGGAGCTACTGTTCTTGTCAGTTTCCTAAGCAGAGTTGAACTAGATATGGCCCGTGTGTGTAGGAAGCACAGTTCTTTTGTTCTGAGCAAGCTCACTGTTCTGGCCGTTTAGGAAACACAGTAGAGTAGAAGAATGCTCTTGCCTCAAAAGCAGAGTGTGTTTCTTGTAAGGGGAGCTAGCGTTTGTTTCCCAGTCCTAAATGGAATTGAATCACATGCAGTTTCTGGTACTACGAGCAACAGTTGTTTTCTGGTAAGGAAAGTCACTATGGTGCTCCCTTTGCCATACACAGTGCAAATAGCACTTGCGTCTGCTCCCAGCAAGTACAGTGTATTGGACTGAAGAGGAGCTACTGTTCTTGTCAGTTTCCGAAGCAGAGATGAACTAGATATGGCCCATGTGTGTGGAAAGCACAGTTCTTTTGTTCTGAGCAAGCTCACTTTTCGGACACCATAGGAAACACAGTAGAGTAGAAGAGTGCTCTTTTCTCAAAAGCAGAGTGTGTTTCTTGTAAGGCAAGCTAGCGTTTGTTTCCCAGTCCTAAATGGAGTTGAATCCCATGCAGTTTCTGGTCCTACAGGCAAGAGTTGTTTTCTGTTAAAAAGAGTCACTATTGTGCTCCCATTGACATTCACAGGGCAAATAGCACTCGCGTCTGTTCCCATCAAGTACAGGGTAATGGACAGAATAGGTGATACTGTTCTTGTCAGTTTCCTAACAAGAGTTGAACTAGATATGGCCCGTGTGTGTAGGAAGCACAGTTCTTTTGTTCTGAGCAAGCTCACTGTTCGGACCCCTTAGGAAACACAGTAGAGTAGAAGAATGCTCTTTTCTCAAAAGCAGAGTGTGTTTCTTGTAAGGCGAGCTAGCGTTTGTTTCCCAGTCCTAAATGGAGTTGAATCACATGCAGTTTCTGGTCCTACGAGCAAGAGTTGTTTTCTGGTAAGGAAAGTCACTATTGTGCTCCCTTAGCCACACACAGTGCAAATAGCACTCGCGTCTGCTCCTAGCAAGTACAGTGTATTGGACTGAAGAGGAGCTACTGTTCTTGTCAGTTTCCTAAGCAGAGGTGAACTAGATATGGCCCGTGTGTAGGAAGCACAGTTCTTTTGTTCTGAGCAAGCTCACTGTTCTGGCCCTTTAGGAAACACAGTAGAGCAGAAGAGTGCTCTTTTCTCAAAAGCAGAGTGTGTTTCTTGTAAGGCGAGCTAGCGTTTGTTTCCCAGTCCTAAATGGAATTGAATCACATGCAGTTTCTGGTCCTACGAGCAAGAGTTGTTTTCTGGTAAGGAAAGTCACTATGGTGCTCCCTTTGCCATACACAGTGCAAATAGCACTCACGTCTGCTCCCAGCAAGTACAGTGTATTGGACTGAAGAGGAGCTACTGTTCTTGTCAGTTTCCGAAGCAGAGTTGAACTAGATATGGCCCATGTGTGTAGGAAGCACAGTTCTTTTGTTCTGAGCAAGCTCACTGTTCAGACCCCATAGGAAACACAGTAGAGTAGAAGAGTGCTCTTATCTCAAAAGCAGAGTGTGTTTCTTGTAAGGCAAGCTAGCGTTTGTTTCCCAGTCCTAAATGGAGTTGAATCCCATGCAGTTTCTGGTCCTACGAGCAAGAGTTGTTTTCTGGTAAGAAGAGTCACTATTGTGCTCCCATTGTCATACACAGGGCAAATAGCACGGGCGTCTGTTCCCAGCATGTAAAGTGTATTGGACTGAAGAGGATCTACTCTTCTTGTCAATTTCCTAAGCTGAGTTGAACTAGATATGGCCTGTGTGTGTAGGAAGCACAGTTCTTTTGTTCTGAGCAAGCTCACTGTTCTGGCCCTATAAGAAACACAGTAGAGTAGAAGAGTGCTCTTTTCTCAAAAGCAGAGTGTGTTTCTTCTAAGGCGAGCTAGGGTTTGTTTCCCAGTCCTAAATGGAGTTGAATCACATGCAGTTTCTGGTCCTACAGGCAAGAGTTGTTTTCTGGTAAGAAGAGTCACTATTACGCTCCCATTGTCATACACAGGGCAAATAGCACTGGCGTCTGTTCCCAGCATGTACAGTGTATTGGACTGAAGAGGATCTACTGTTCTTGTCAGTTTCCTAAGCAGAGTTGAACTAGATATTATCCGTGTGTGTAGGAAGCACAGTTCTTTTGTTCTGAGCAAGCTCACTGTTCGGACCCCTTAGGAAACACAGTAGAGTAGGCGAGTGCTCTTTTCTCAAAAGCAGAGTGTGTTTCTTGTAAGGCTAGCTAGTGTTTGTTTCCCAGTCAGAAACAGAGTTGAATCACACGCAGTTTCTGGTCCTACGAGCAAGAGTTGTTTTCTGGTAAGAAGAGTCACTATTCGCTCCCATTGCCATACACAGTGCAAATAGCACTCGCGTCTGACCCAGCAAGTACAGTGTATTGGACTGAAGAGGAGCTACTTTTCTTGTCAGTTTCCTAAGCAGAGTTGAACTAGATGTGGCCCTTTTGTGTAGGAAACACAATTCTTTTGTTCTGAGCAAGCTCACTGTTCTGACCCTATAGGAAACACTGTAGAGAAGAAGAGTGCTCTTTTCTCAAAAACAGAGTGTGTTTCTTGTAAAGGAAGCTAGCGTTTGTTTCCCAGTTTTAAATGGAGTTGAATCACATGCAGTTTCTGGTCCTACGAGCAAGAGTTGTTTTCTGGTAAGGAAAGTCACTATTGCGCTCCCTTAGTCACACACAGTGCAAATAGCACTCGCGTATGTTCCCAGCAAGTACAGTGAATTGGAAAGAAGAGGATATACTGTTCTTGTCAGTTTCCTAAGCAGAGTGGAACTAGATATGCCCCGTGTGTGTAGGAAGCACAGTTCTTTTTTCTGAGCAAGCTCACGGTTCCGAGCCCATAGGAAACACAGTAGAGTAGAAGAGTGCTCTTTTCTCAAAAGCAGAGTGTGTTTCTTGTAAGGCGAGCTAGCGTTTGTTTCCCAGTCCTAAATGGAGTTGAATCCCATGCAGTTTCTGGTCCTACGTGCAAGAGTTGTTTTCTGTTAAGAAGAGTCACTATTGCGCTCCCATTGCCATACACAGGGCAAATAGCACTGGCATCTGTTCCCAGCATGTACAGTGTGTTAGACTGAAGAGGATCTCTGTTCTTGTCAGTTTCCTAAGCAGTGTTGAACTAGATATGGCCCGTGTGTGTAGGAAGCACAGTTCTTTTGTTCTGAGCAAGCTCACTGTTCTGGCCCTATAAGAAACACAATAGAGTAGAAGAGTGCTCTTTTCTCAAAAGCAGAGTGTGTTTCTTGTAAGGGGAGCTAGCGTTTCTTTCCCAGTCCTAAATGGAGTTGAATCACATGCAGTTTCTGGTCCTATGAGTAAGAGTTTCTTTCTGTTTAAGAAGAGTGACTATTACGCTCCCATTGTCATACACAGCGCAAATAGCACTGTCGTCTGTTCCCAGCATGTACAATGTATTGGACTGAAGAGGATCTACTGTTCTTGTCAGTTTCCAAAGCAGAGTTGAACTAGATATGACCCATGTGTGTAGGAACCACAGTTCTTTTGTTCTGAGCAAGCACACTTTTCTGGCCCTGTAGGAAACACAGTAGAGAAGAAGAGTGCACTTTTCTCAAAAGCAGAGTGTGTTTCTTGTAAGGCGAGCTAGCGTTTGTTTCCCAGTCCTAAATGGAGTTGAATCCCATGCAGTTTCTGATCTTACGAGCAAGAGTTGTTTTCTGGTAAGAATAGTCACTATTGCGCTCCCATTGTCATACACAGGGCAAATAGCACTGGCATCTGTTCCCAGCATGTACAGTGTGTTAGACAGAAGAGGATCTACTGTTCTTGTCAGTTTCCTATGCAGAGTTGAACTAGATATGTCCCTTGTGTATAGGAAGCACAGTTCTTTTGTTCTGAGCAAGCTCACTCTTCTCGCCCTATAGGAAACACAGTAGAGTAGAAGAGTGCTCTTTTCTCAAAAGCAGAGTGTGTTTCTTGTAAGGCGAGCTAGCGTTTGTTTCCCAGTCCTAAATGGAGTTGAATCACATGCAGTTTCTGGTCCTACGACCAAGAGTTGTTTTCTGGTAAAAAGAGTCACTATTGCACTCCCATTTCTATACACAGTGCAAATAGCACTCGCATCTGTTCCCAGCAAGTACAGTGTATTGTACAGTAGAGGAGCTACTGTTCTTGTCAGTTTCCTAAACAGAGTTGAACTAGATATGGCCCGTGTGTGTAGGAAGCATAGTTCTTTTGTTCTGAGCAAGCTCACTGTTCTGGCCCTATAGGAAACACAGTAGATTAGAAGAGTGCTCTTTTCTCAAAAGCAGAGTGTCTTTCTTGTAAGGCGAGCTAGCGTTTGTTTCCCAGTCCTAAATGGAATTGAATCACATGCAGTTTCTGGTACTACGAGCAAGAGTTGTTTTCTGGTAAGGAAAGTCACTATGGTGCTCCCATTGCCATACACAGTGCAAATAGCACTCGCGTCTGCTTTCAGCAAGGACAGTGTATTGGACTGAAGAGGAGATACTGTTCTTGTCAGTTTCTGAAGCAGATTTGAACTAGATATGGCCCATGTGTGTAGGAAGCACAGTTCTTTTGTTCTGAGCAAGCTCACTGTTCGGACCCCATACAAAACACAGTAGAGTAGAAGAGTGCTCTTTTCCCAAAAGCATAGTGTGTTTCTTGTAAGGCAAGCTAGCGTTTTTTCCCAGTCCTAAATGGAGTTGAATCTCATGCAGTTTCTGGTCTTACAGGCAAGAGTTGTTTTCTGGTGGGAAGAGTCACTATTGAGCTCCCATTGTCATACACAGTGCAAATAGCTCTCGCGTCTGTTCCCATCAAGTACAGTGTATTGGACAGAAGAGGAGCTACTGTTCTTGTCAGTTTCCTAGGCAGAGTTGAACTAAATATGGCCCCTGTGTGTAGGAAGCACAGTTTTTTGTTCTGAGCAAGCTCGCTGTTCTGGCCCTATAGGAAACACAGTAGAGTAGAAGAGTGCTCTTTTCTCAAAAGCAGAGTGCGCTTCTAAGGCGAGCTAGCGTTTGTTTACCAGTCCTAAATGGAGTTGAATCACATGCAGTTTCTGGTCCTACAGGCAAGAGTTGTTTTCTGGTGGGAAGAGTCACTATTGAGCTCCCATTGTCATACACAGTGCAAATAGCTCTCGCGTCTGCTCCGAGCAAGTACATTGTATTGGACAGAAGAGGAGCTAATGTTCTTGTCAGTTTCCTAAGCAGAGTTGAACTAGATATGGCCCGTGTGTGTAGGAAGCACAGTTCTTTTGTTCTGAGCAAGCTCACTGTTCTGGCCCTATAGGATACACAGTAGAGTAGAAGAGTGCTCTTTTCTCAAAAGCAGAGTGTGTTTCTTGTAAGGTGAGCTAGGGTTTGTTTCCCAATCCTAAATGTAATTGAATCACATGCAGTTTTTGGTCCTACGATCAAGAGTTGTTTTCTGGTAAGGAAAGTCACTATTGTGCTACCTTTCCCATACACAGTGCAAATAGCACTCGCGTCTCTTCCCAGCATGTACAATGTATTGGACTGAAGAGGATCTACTGTTCTTGTCAGTTTCCAAAGCAGAGTTGAACGAGATATGGACCGTTTGTGTAGGAACCACAGTTCTTTTGTTCTGAGCAAGCTCACTCTTCTGGCCCTATAGGAAACACAGTAGAGTAGAAGAGTGCTCTTTTCTCAAAAGCAGAGTGTGTTTCTTGTAAGGCGAGCTAGCGTTTGTTTGCCAGTCCTAAATGAAGTTGAATCCCATGCAGTTTCTGGTCCTAAGAGCAAGAGTTGTTTTCTGGTAAGAAGAGTCACTATTGCGCTCCCATTGTCATACACAGGGCAAATAGCACTGGAATCTGTTCCCAGCATGTACAGTGTGTTAGACTGAAGAGGATCTACTGTTCTTGTCAGTTTCCTAAGCAGAGTTGAACTAGATGTGGCCCGTTTGTGTAGGAAACACAGTTCTTTTGTTCTGAGCAAGCTCCCTGTTCAGACCCTATAGGAAACACTGTAGAGTAGAAGAGTGCTCTTTTCTCAAAAGCAGAGTGTGTTTCTTGTAAGGCGAGGTAGCGTTTGTTTCCCAGTCCTAAATGGAGTTGAATCCCATGCAGTTTCTGGTCCTACGAGCAAGAGTTGTTTTCTGGTAAGAAGAGTCACTATTGTGTTCCCATTGCCATACACAGTGCAAATAGCACTTGCGTCTGCTCCCAGCAAGTACAGTGTATTGGACTGAAGAGGAGCTACTGTTCTTGTCAGTTTCCGAAGCTGAGTTGAACTAGATATGGCCCATGTGTGTGGGAAGCACAGTTCTTTTGTTCTGAGCAAGCTCACTGTTCGGACCCCATAGGAAACACAGTAGACTAGAAGAGTGCTCTTTTCTCAAAAGCAGAGTGTGTTTCTTGCAAGCTAGCATTTGTTTCCCAGTCCTAAATGGAGTTGAATCCCATGCAGTTTCTGGTCCTACGAGCAAGAGTTCTTTTCTGGTAAGAAGAGTCACTATTGCGCTCCCATTGTCATACACAGGGCAAAGGGCACTCGCGTCTGCTCATAGCAAGTAAAGTGTATTGGACTGAAGAGGAGCTACTGTTCTTGTCA
>NW_026737004.1:0-53000 GCF_949786415.1 Peromyscus eremicus | reverse complement strand
GCGATCCATTTGCCAAAAAATTGCAAATAGCACTCGCGTCTGTTCCCAGCAAATACAGTGTATTGCACTGAAGAGAAGCTCCTGTTCTTGTCAGTTTCCTAAGCAGAGTTGAAGTAGATATGGCCCGTGTGTGTAGGAAGCACAGTTCTTTTGTTGTGAGGAAGCTCACTGTTCTGGCCCTATAGGAAACACAGTAGAGTAGAAGAGTGCTCTTTTCTCAAAAGCAGAGTGTGTTTCTTGTAAGGCGAGCTAGTGTTTGTTTCCCAGTCAGAAATGGAGTTGAATCACATGCAGTTTCTAGTCCTACGAGCAAGAGTTGTTTTCTTGTAAGTAGAGTCACTATTGCGATCCAATTGCAACACAGTGCAAATAGCACTCGCATCTGTTCCCAGCAAGTACTGTGTATTGGACTGAAGAGAAGTTCCTGTTTTGTTAGTTTCCTAAGCAGAGTGGAAATAGATATGGCCCGTGTGTGTAGGAAGCACAGTTCTTTTGTTCTGAGCAGGCTCACTGTTCTGGCCCTCTAGGAAACACAGTAGAGTAGAATAGTGCTCTTTTCTCAAAAGCAGAGTGTGTTTCCTGTAAGGCGAGCTAGTGTTTGTTTCCCAGTCAGAAATGGAGTTGAATCACATGCAGTTTCTTGTCCTACGAGCAAAACTTGTTTTCCGTTAAGAAGAGTCACTACTGTGCTCCCATTGCCGTACACAGTGCAAATAGCACTCGCGTCTGTTCCCAGCAAGTACAGTGTATTGGACTGAAGAGAAGCTCCTGTTCTTGTCAATTTCCTAAGCAGAGTTTAAGTAGATATGGCCCGTGTGTGTAAAAAGAACAGTTCTTTTGTTCTGAGCAAGCTCACTGTTCTGGCCCTATAGGAGACAGAGTAGAGTAGAAGAGTGCTCTTTTCTCAAAAGCAGAGTGTGTTTCTTGTAATCGAGCTAGTGTTTGTTTCCCAGTCAGAAATGGAGTTGAATCACATGCAGTTTTTGTCCTACGAACAAGACTTGTTTTCTGGTAAGAAGAGTCATTAATGCGATCGATTTGCCACAGAGTGCAAATAGCACTCGCGTATGTTCCCAGCAAGTACAGTGTATTGGACTGAAGAGAAGCTCCTGTTCTTGTCAGTTTCCTAAGCAGAGTTGAAGTAGATATGACCCGTGTGTGTAGGAAGAACAGTTCTTTTGTTCTGAGCAAGCTCACTGTTTTGGCCCTATAGGAAACACAGTAGAGTAGAAGAGTGCTCTTTTCTCAAAAGCAGAGTGTGTTTCTTATAAGGCGAGCTAGTGTTTGTTTCCCTGTCAGAAATGGAGTTCAATCAGATGCAGTTTCTGGTCCTACGAGCAAGACTTGTTTTCTGGTAAGTAGAGACACTAATGCGATCCATTTGCCACACTGTGCAAATAGCACTCGCGTCTGCTCCCAGCAAGTACAGTGTTTTGGACTGAAGAGAAGCTACTATTCTTGTCAGTTTCCGAAGTAGAGTGGAAATAGATATGGCCCGTGTGTGTAGGAAGCACAGTTCTTTTGTTCTCAGCAAGCTCACTGTTCTGGTCCTATAGGAAACACAATAGAGTAGAAGAGTGCTTTTACTCAAAAGCAGAGTGTGTTTCTTGTAAGGCGAGCTAGTGTTTGTTTCCCTGTCAAACTGGAGTTGAATCACATGCACTTTCTGGTCCTATGAACAAGACTTGTTTTCTGGTAAGAAGAGTCACTAATGCGATCCATTAGCCACACAGTGCAAATAGCACTCGCTTATGTTCCCAGCAAGTACAGTGTATTGGACTGAAGAGAAGCTCCTGTTCTTGTCAGTTTCGTAGGCAGAGTTGAAGTAGATATGGCCCGTGTGTGTAGGAAGGACAGTTCTTTTGTTCTGAGCAAGCTCACTGTTCTGGCCATATAGGAAACACAGTAGAGTAGAAGAGTGCTTTTTTCTCAAAAGCAGAGTGTGTTTCTTGAAAGGCGAGCTATTGTTTGTTTCCCTGTCAGAAATGGAGTTGAATCAGATGCAGTTTCTGGTCCTACGAACCAGACTTGTTTTCTGGTAAGAAGATTCACTAATGCGATCCTTTTGCCACACGGTACAAATAGCACTCGCGTCTGTTCCCAGCAAGTACAGTGTAATGGACTGAAGAGAAGCTACTATTCTTGTCAGTTTCCTAAGTAGAGTGGAAATAGATATGGCCCGTGTGTGTAGGAGCACAGTTCTTTTGTTCTGAGCAAGCTCACTGTTCTGGCTCTATAGGAAACACAGTATAGTAGAAGCGTGCTCTTTTCTCAAAAGCAGTGAGTTTATCTTGTACTGCGAGCTAGTGTTTGTTTCCCTGTTAGAAATGGAGTTTAATCACATGCAGTTTCTGGTCCTACGAGCAAGACTTGTTTTCTGGTAAGAAGAGTCACTATTCTATCCATTTGCCACACAGTCCAAATAGCACTCGCGTCTGTTCCCAGCAAGTACAGTGTATTGGACTGAAGAGAAGATACTGTTCTTGTCAGTTTCCTAAGCAGAGTTGAAATAGATATGGCTGTGTGTGTAGGAAGCACAGTTCTTTTGTTCTGAGCAAGCTCACTGTTCTGGCCCTATAGGAAACACAGTAGAGTAGAAGAGTGCTTTTTCCTCAAAAGCAGAGTGTGTGTCTTGTAAGGCGAGCTATTGTTTGTTTCCCTGTCAGAAATGGAGTTGAATCACATGCAGTTTCTTGTCCTACGAGCAAGACTTGTTTTCTGTTAAGAAGAGTCACTATTGTGCTCCCATTGCCGTACACAGTGTAAATAGCACTCGCGTCTGTTGCCAGCAATACAGTGTATTGGACTGAAGAGAAGCTCCTGTTCTTGTCAGTTTCCTAAGCAGAGTTGAAGTAGGTATGGCCCGTGTGTGTAGTAAGCACAGTTCTTTTGTTCTGAGCAAGCTCACTGTTCTGGCCCTATAGGAAACACAGTAGAGTAGAAGAGTGCTCTTTTCTCAACAGAAGAGTGTGTTTCTTGTAAGGCGAGCTAGTGTTTGTTCCCGTGTCAAACTGGAGTTGAATCACATGCACTTTCTGGTCCTACAAACAAGACTAGTTTTCTGGTAAGAAGAGTCACTAATGCGATCCATTTGCCACACATTGCAAATAGCACTCGCGTCTGTTCCCAGCAAGCACAGTGTATTGGACTGAAGAGGAGCTCCTGTTCTTGTCAGTTTCCTAAGCAGAGTTGAAGTAGATATAGCCCGTGTGTGTAGGAAGCACAGTTCTTTTGTTCTGAGGAAGCTCACTGTTCTGGCCCTATAGGAAACACAGTAGAGTAGAAGAGTGCTCTTTTCTCAAAAGCAGAGTGTGTTTCTTGTAAGGCAAGCTAGTGTTTGTTTCCCAGTCAGAAATGGAGTTGAATCACATGCATTTTCTAGTCCTATGAGCAAGAGTTGTTTTCTTGTAAATAGAGTCACTATTGCGATCCAATTGCAACACAGTGCAAATAGCACTCGCATCTGTTCCCAGCAAGTACTGTGTATTGGACTGAAAAGAAGCTCCTCTTCTTGTCAGTTTCCTAAGCAGAGTGGAAGTAGATATGACCCTTGTGTGTTGGAAGCTAGTTCTTTTATGCTGAGCAAGCTCACTGTTCTGGCCATATATGAAACACAGTAGAGTAGAAGAGTGCTCTTTTCTCAATAGCAGAGTGTGTTTCTTGTAAGGCGAACTAGTGTTTGTTTCCCACTCAGAAATGGAGTTGAATCACATGCAGTTTCTGGTCCTACGAGCAAGAGTTGTTTTCTGGTAAGTAGAGTCACTATTGCGATCCATTTATCACACAGTGCAAATAGCACTCGCATCAGTTCCCAGCAAGTACTGTGTATTGGACTGAAGAGAAGCTCCTGTTTTGTCAGTTTCCAAAGCAGTGTGGAAATAGATATGGCCCGTGTGTGTAGGAAGCACAGTTCTTTTGATCTGAGCAAGCTCACTGTTCTGGCCCTCTAGGAAACACAGTAGAGTAGAAGAGTGGTATTTTCTCAAAAGCAGAGTGTGTTTCTTGTAAGGCGAGCTAGTGTTTGTTTCGCAGTCAGAAATGGAGTTGAATCACATGCAGTTTCTTGTCCTACGAGCAAGACTTCTTTTCCGTTAATGAGAGTCACTATTGAGCTCCCATTGCCGTACACAGTGCAAATAGCACTCGCGTCTGTTCCCAGCAAGTACTGTGTATTGGACTGAAGAGAAGCTACTGTTCTTGTCAATTTCCTAAGCAGAGTTGAAGTAGATATGGCCCGTGTGTGTAAAAAGAACAGTTCTTTTGTTCTGAGCAAGCTCACTGTTCTGGCCCTATAAAAAACAGAGTAGAGTAGAAGAGTGCTCTTTTCTCAAAAGCAGAGTGTGTTTCTTGTAAGGCGAGCTGGTGTTTGTTTCCCTGTCAAATTGGAGTTGAATCACATGCACTTTCTGGTCCTACGAACAAGACTTGTTTTCTGGTAAGAAGAGTCACTAATGCGATCCATTTGCCACACATTGCAAATAGCACTCGCGTCTGTTCCGAGCAAGTACAGTGTATTGGACTGAAGAGAAGCTACTGTTCTTGTCAGTTTCCTAGGCAGAGTTGAAGTAGATATGGCCCGTGTGTGTAGGAAGGACATTTCTTTTGTTCTGAGCAAGCTCACTGTTCTGGCCCTATAGGAAACACAGCAGAGTAGAAGAGTGCTCTTCTAAAAAGCAGAGTGTGTTTCTTGGAAGGCGAGCTAGTGTTTGTTTCCCAGTCAGAAATGGAGTTGAATCACATGCAGTTTCTGGTCCTACGAGCAAGAGTCTTTTTCTGGTAAGAAGAGTCTTTATTGCGTTCTAATTGCCATACACATTGCAAGTAGCACTCGCATCTGTTCCCAGCAAGTACAGTGTATTGGAATGAAGAGAAGCAACTGTTCTTGTCAGTTTCCTAAGCAGAGTTGAAGTAGATATGGCCCTTGTGTGTAGGAAGAACAGTTCTTTTGTTCTGAGCAAGCTCACTGTTCTGGCCCTCTAGGAAACACAGTAGAGTAGAAGAGTGCTCTTTTCTCAAAAGCAGAGTGAGTTTCTTGTAAGGCGAGCTAGTGTTTGTTTCCCAGTCAGAAATGGAGTTGAATCACATACAGTTTCTTGTCCTACGAGCAAGACTTGTTTTCCGTTAAGAAGAGTCACTATTGTGCTCCCATTGCCGTAAACAGTGCAAAAAGCACTCGCGTTTGTTCCCAGCAAGTACAGTGTATTGGACTGAAGAGAAGCTACTGTTCTTGTCAATTTCCTAAGCAGAGATGAAGTAGATATGGCCCATGTTTGTAAAAAGAACAGTTCTTTTGTTCTGAGCAAGCTCACTGTTCTGGCCCTATAGGAGAAAGAGTAGAGTAGAAGAGTGCTCTTTTCTCAAAAGCAGAGTGTGTTTCTTGTAAGGCGAGCTAATGTTTGTTTCCCTGTCAAACTGGAGTTGAATCACATGCACTTTCTTGTCCTATGAACAAGACTAGTTTTCTGATAAGAAGAGTCACTAATGCGATCCATTTGCCACACATTGCAAATAGCACTCGCATCTGTTCCCAGCAAGTACAGTGTATTGGACTGAAGAGAAGCTCCTGTTCTTGTCAGATTCCTAAGCAGAGTTGAAGTAGATATGGCCCGTGTGTGTAGGAAGCACAGTTCTTTTGTTCTGAGGAAGCTCAGTGTTCTGGCCCTATAGGAAACACAGTAGAGTAGAAGAGTGCTCTTTTCTCAAAAGCAGAGTGTGTTTCTTGTAAGGCGAGCAAGTGTTTGTTTCCCAGTCAGAAATAGAGTTGAATCACATGCAGTTTCTAGTCCTACGAGCAAGAGTTGTTTTCTTGTAAGTAGAGTCACTATTGCGATCCAATTGCAACACAGTGCAAATAGCACTCGCATCTGTTCCCAGCAAGTACTGTGTATTGGACTGAAGAGAAGCTCCTCCTCTTGTCAGTTTCCTAAGCAGAGTGGAAGTAGATATGACCCTTGTGTGTAGGAAGCTAGTTCTTTTATGCTGAGCAAGCTCACTGTTCTGGCCATATATGAAACACAGTAGAGTAGAAGAGTGCTCTTTTCCCAATAGCAGAGTGTGTTTCTTGTAAGGCAAGCTAGTGTTTGTTTCCCAATCAAAAATGGAGTTGAATCACATGCAGATTCTGGTCCTACGAGCAAGAGTTTTTTTCTGGTAAGAAGAGTCTCTATTGCGTTCTAATTGCCATACACAGTGCAAGTAGCACTCGCATCTGTCCCCAGCAAGTACAGTGTATTGGAATGAAGAGAAGCTACTGTTTTTGTCAGTTTCCTAAGCAGAGTTGAAGTAGATATGGCCCATGTGTTTAGGAAGCACAGTTCTTATGTTCTGAGCAAACTCACTGTTCTGGCCCTCTAGGAAACACAGTAGAGTAGAAGAGTGCTCTTTTCTCAAAAGCAGAGTGTCTTTCTTGTAAGGCGAGCTAGTGTTTGTTTCCCAGTCAGAAATGGAGTTGAATCACATGCAGTTTCTTGTCCTACGAGCAAGAATTGTTTTCCGTTAAGAAGATTCACTATTGTGCTCCCATTGCCGTACACAGTGCAAATAGCACTCGCATCTGTTCCCAGCAAGTACAGTGTATTGGACTGAAGAGAAGCTACTGTTCTTGTCAATTTCCTAAGCAGAGTTGAAGTAGATATGGCCCGTGTGTGTAAAAAGAACAGTTCTTTTGTTCTGAGCAAGCTCACTGTTCTGGCCCTATAGGAGAAAGAGTAGAGTAGAAGAGTGCTCTTTTCTCAAAAGCAGAGTGTGTTTCTTGTAAGGCGAGCTAGTGTTTGTTTCCCTGTCAAACTGGAGTTGAATCACATGCACTTTCTGGTCCTACGAACAAGACTAGTTTTCTGGTAAGAAGAGTCACTAATGCGATCCATTTGCCACACATTGCAAATAGCACTCGCGTCTGTTCCCAGCAAGTACAGTGTATTGGACTGAAGAGAAGCTCCTGTTCTTGTCAGTTTCCTTAGCAGAGTTGAAGTAGATATGGCCCGTGTGTGTAGGAAGCACAGTTCTTTTGTTCTGAGCAAGCTCACTGTTCTGGCCCTATAGGAAACACAGAGGGTAGAAGAGAGCACTTTTCTCAAAAGCAGAGTGTGTTTCTTGTAAGGCGAGCTAGTGTTTGTTTCCCAGTTCAGAAATGGAGATGAATCACATGCAGTTTCTGGTCCTACGAGCACGAGTTGTTTACTTGTAAGTAGAGTCACTATTGCGATCCATTTGCCACACAGGGCAAATAGCACTCGCATCTGTTCCCAGCAAGTACTGTGTATTGGACTGAAGAGAAGCTCCTCTTCTTGTCAGTTTCCTAAGCAGAGTGGATGTAGATATGACCCTTGTGTGTAGGAAGCTAGTTCTTTTATGCTGAGCAAGCTCACTTTTCTGGCCCTATAGGAAACACAGTAGAGTAGAAGAGTGCTCTTTTCCCAATAGCAGAGTGTGTTTCTTGAAGGCGAGCTAGTGTTTGTTTCCCAGTCAGAAATGGAGTTGAATCACATACAGTTTCTGGTCCTACGAGCAAGAGTTTTTTTCTGGTAAGTAGAGTCACTATTGCGATCCATTTGCCACACAGTGCAAATAGCACTCGCGTCTGTTCCCAGCAAGTACTGTGTATTGGACTGAAGAGAAACTCCTGTTTTGTCAGTTTCCTAAGCAGAGTGGAAACAGATATGGCCCGTGTGTGTAAAAAGCACAGTTCTTTTGTTCTGAGCAAGCTCACTGTTCTGGCCCTCTAGGAAACACAGTAGAGTAGAAGAGTGCTCTTTTCTCAAAAGCAGAGTGTGTTTCTTGTAAGGCGAGCTAATGTTTGTTTCCCAGTCAGAAATGGAGTTGAATCACATGCAGTTTCTTGTCCTACGAGCAAGACTTGTTTTCCGTTAAGAAGAGTCACTATTGTGCTCCCATTGCTTTACACAGTGCAAATAGCACTCGCGTCTGTTCCAGGCAAATACAGTGTATTGGACTGAAGAGAAGCTCCTGTTCTTGTCAGTTTCCAAAGCAGAGTGGAAATAGATATGGCCCGTGTGTGTAGGAAGCACAGTTCTTTTGTTCTGAGCAAGCTCACTGTTCTGGCCCTCTAGGAAACACAGTAGATTAGAAGAGTGCTCTTTTCTCAAAAGCAGAGTGTGTTTCTTGTAAGGCGAGCTCGTGTTTGTTTCCCTGTCAGAAATGGAGTTGAATCACATGCAGTTTCTGGTCCTACGAGCAAGACTTATTTTCCGGTAAGAAGAGTCACTCTTGCGATCCCATTGCCATACAGAGTGCAAGTAGCACTCGCATTTGTTTCCAGCAAGTACAGTGTATTGGAATGAAGAGAAGCAACTGTTCTTGTCAGTTTCCTAAGCAGAGTTGAAGTAGATATTGCCCTTGTGTGTAGGAAGAACAGTTCTTTTGTTCTGAGCAAGCTCACTGTTCTGGCCCTCTAGGAAACACAGTAGAGTAGAAGAGTGCTCTTTTCTCAAAAGCAGAGTGAGTTTCTTGTAAGGCGAGCTAGTGTTTGTTTCCCAGTCAGAAATGGAGTTGAATCACATACAGTTTCTTGTCCTACGAGCAAGACTTGTTTTCCGTTAAGAAGAGTCACTATTGTGTTCCCATTGCCGTACACAGTGCAAAAAGCACTCGCGTTTGTTCCCAGCAAGTACAGTGTATTGGACTGAAGAGAAGCTACTGTTCTTGTCAATTTCCTAAGCAGAGTTGAAGTAGATATGGCCCATGTTTGTAAAAAGAACAGTTCTTTTGTTCTGAGCAAGCTCACTGTTCTGGCCCTATAGGAGAAAGAGTAGAGTAGAAGAGTGCTGTTTTCTCAAAAGCAGAGTGTGTTTCTTGTAAGGCGAGCTAGTGTTTGTTTCCCTGTCAAACTGGAGTTGAATCACATGCACTTTCTTGTCCTACGAACAAGACTAGTTTTCTGGTAAGAAGAGTCACTAATGCGTACCATTTGCCACACATTGCAAATAGCACTCGCGTCTCTTCCCAGCAAGTACAGTGTACTGGACTGAAGAGAAGTTCCTGTTCTTGTCAGTTTCCTAAGCAGAGTTGAAGTAGATATGGCCCGTGTGTTTAGGAAGCACAGTTCTTTTGTTCTGAGGAAGCTCACTGTTCTGGCCCTATAGGAAACACAGTAGAGTAGAAGAGTGCTCTTTTCTCAAAAGCAGAGTGTGTTTCTTGTAAGGCGAGCAAGTGTTTGTTTCCCAGTCAGAAATAGAGATGAATCACATGCAGTTTCTAGTCCTACGAGCAAGAGTTGTTTTCTTGTAAGTAGAGTCCCTATTGCGATCCAATTGCAACACAGTGCAAATAGCACTCGCATCTGTTCCCAGCAAGTACTGTGTATTGGACTGAAGAGAAGCTCCTCCTCTTGTCAGTTTCCTAAGCAGAGTGGAAGTAGATATGACCCTTGTGTGTAGGAAGCTAGTTCTTTTATGCTGAGCAAGCTCACTGTTCTGGCCATATATGAAACAGAGTAGAGTAGAAGAGTGCTCTTTTCCCAATAGCAGAGTGTGTTTCTTGTAAGGCAAGCTAGTGTTTGTTTCCCAATCAAAAATGGAGTTGAATCACATGCAGATTCTGGTCGTAGGAGCAAGAGTTTTTTTCTGGTAAGAAGAGTCTCTATTGCGTTCTAATTGCCATACACAGTGCAAGTAGCACTCGCATCTGTCCCCAGCAAGTACAGTGTATTGGAATGAAGAGAAGCTACTGTTTTTGTCAGTTTCCTAAGCAGAGTTGAAGTAGATATGGCCCATGTGTTTAGGAAGCACAGTTCTTATGTTCTGAGCAAACTCACTGTTCTGGCCCTCTAGGAAACACAGTAGAGTAGAAGAGTGCTCTTTTCTCAAAAGCAGAGTGTCTTTCTTGTAAGGCGAGCTAGTGTTTGTTTCCCAGTCAGAAATGGAGTTGAATCACATGCAGTTTCTTGTCCTACGAACAAGAATTGTTTTCCGTTAAGAAGATTCACTATTGTGCTCCCATTGCCGTACACAGTGCAAATAGCACTCGCATCTGTTCCCAGAAGTACAGTGTATTGGACTGAAGAGAAGCTACTGTTCTTGTCAATTTCCTAAGCAGAGTTGAAGTAGATATGGCCCGTGTGTGTAAAAAGAACAGTTCTTTTGTTCTGAGCAAGCTCACTGTTCTGGCCCTATAGGAGAAAGAGTAGAGTAGAAGAGTGCTCTTTTCTCAAAAGCAGAGTGTGTTTCTTGTAAGGCGAGCTAGTGTTTGTTTCCCTGTCAAACTGGAGTTGAATCACATGCACTTTCTGGTCCTACGAACAAGACTAGTTTTCTGGTAAGAAGAGTCACTAATGCGATCCATTTGCCACACATTGCAAATAGCACTCGCGTCTGTTCCCAGCAAGTACAGTGTATTGGAATGAAAAGAAGCTCCTGTTCTTGTCAGTTTCCTTAGCAGAGTTGAAGTAGATATGGCCGTGTGTGTAGGAAGCACAGTTCTCTTGTTCTGAGCAAGCTCACTGTTCTGGCCCTATAGGAAACACAGTAGAGTAGAAGAGAGCTCTTTTCTCAAAAGCAGAGTGTGTTTCTCGTAAGGCGAGCTAGTCTTTGTTTCCCAGTTCAGAAATGGAGATGAATCACATGCAGTTTCTGGTCCTACGAGCACGAGTTGTTTACTTGTAAGTAGAGTCACTATTGCGATCCATTTGCCACACAGGGCAAATAGCACTCGCATCTGTTCCCAGCAAGTACTGTGTATTGGACTGAAGAGAAGCTCCTCTTCTTGTCAGTTTCCTAAGCAGAGTGGATGTAGATATGACCCTTGTGTGTAGGAAGCTAGTTCTTTTATGCTGAGCAAGCTCACTTTTCTGGCCCTATAGGAAACACAGTAGAGTAGAAGAGTGCTCTTTTCCCAATAGCAGAGTGTGTTTCTTGAAGGCGAGCTAGTGTTTGTTTCCCAGTCAGAAATGGAGTTGAATCACATACAGTTTCTGGTCCTACGAGCAAGAGTTGTTTTCTGGTAAGTAGAGTCACTATTGCGATCCATTTGCCACACAGTGCAAATAGCACTCGCGTCTGTTCCCAGCAAGTACTGTGTATTGGACTGAAGAGAAACTCCTGTTTTGTCAGTTTCCTAAGCAGAGTGGAAACAGATATGGCCCGTGTGTGTAGGAAGCACAGTTTTTTTGTTCTGAGCAAGCTCACTGTTCTGGCCCTCTAGGAAACACAGTAGAGTAGAAGAGTGCTCTTTTCTCAAAAGCAGAGTGTGTTTATTGTAAGGCGAGCTAATGTTTGTTTCCCAGTCAGAAATGGAGTTGAATCACATGCAGTTTCTTGTCCTACGAGCAAGACTTGTTTTCCGTTAAGAAGAGTCACTATTGTGCTCCCATTGCTGTACACAGTGCAAATAGCACTCTCGTCTGTTCCAGGCAAGTACAGTGTATTGGACTGAAGAGAAGCTCCTGTTCTTGTCAATTTCCTAAGCAGAGTTGAAGTAGATATGGCCCGTGTGTGTAAAAAGAACAGTTCTTTTGTTCTGAGCAAGCTCACTGTTCTGGCCCTATAGGAGACAGAGGAGAGCAGAAGAGTGCTCTTTTCTCAAAAGCAGAGTGTGTTTCTTGTAAGGCGAGCTAGTGTTTGTTTCCCTGTCAAACTGGAGTTGAATCACATGCAGTTTTTGTCCTACGAACAAGACTTGTTTTCTGGTAAGAAGAGTCACTATTGCGATCCATTTGCCACAGAGTGCAAATAGCACTCGCGTATGTTCCCAGCAAGTACTGTGTATTGGACTGAAGAGAAGCTCCTGTTCTTGTCAGTTTCCTAAGCAGAGTTGAAGTAGATATGGACCGTGTGTGTAGGAAGAACAGTTCTTTTGTTCTGAGCAAGCTCACTGTTCTGGCCCTATAGGAAACACAGTAGAGTAGAAGAGTGCTCTTTTCTCAAAAGCAGAGTGTGTTTCTTATAAGGCGAGCTAGTGTTTGTTTCGCTGTCAGAAATGGAGTTGAATCAGATGCAGTTTCTGGTCCTACGAGCAAGACTTGTTTTCTGGTAAGAAGAGTCACTAATGCGATCCATTTGCCACACTTTGCAAATAGCACTCGCATCTGTTTCCAACAAGTACAGTGTATTGGACTGAAAAGAAGCTACTGTTCTTGTCAGTTTCCTAAGCAGAGTTGAAGTATTTATGGCCCGTGTGTGTAGGAAGTACAGTTCTTTTGTTCTGGGGAAGCTCACTGTTCTGGCCCTATAGGAAACACAGTAGAGTAGAAGAGTGCTCTTTTCTCAAAATCAGAGTGTCTTTCTTGTAAGGCGACCTAGTGTTTGTTTCCCAGTAAGAAATGGAGTTGAATCACATGCAGTTTCTTGTCCTACGAGCAAGACTTGTTTTCTGTTAAGAAGAGTCACTACTGTGCTCCCATTGCCGTACACAATGCAAATAGCACTCGTGTCTGTTCCCAGCAAGTACAGTGTATTGGACTGAAGAGAAGCTACTGTTCATGTCAGTTTCCTAAGCAGAGTTGAAGTAGATATGGCCCGTGTGTGTAGGAATCACAGTTCTTTTGTTCTGAGCAAGCTCACTGTTCTGGCCCTATAGGAAACACAGTAGAGTAGAAGATTGCTCTTTTCTCAAAAGCAGAGTGTGTTTCTTTGACGGCGAGCTAGTGTTTGTTTCCCAGTCAGAAATGGAGTTGAACCACATGCACTTTCTGGTCCTACGAACAAGACTAGTTTTCTGGTAAGAAGAGTCACTAATGCGATCCCTTTGCCAACACAGTGCAAATAGCACTCGCGTCTGTTCCCAGCAAGTACAGTGTATTGGACTGAAGAGAAGCTCCTGTTCTTGACAGTTTCCTAAACAGAGTTGAAGTAGATTTGGCCCGTGTGTGAAGGAAGAACAGTTCTTTTGTTCTGAGCAAGCTCACTGTTCTGGCCCTATAGGAAACACAGTAGAGTAGAACAGTGCTCTTTTCTCAAAAGCAGAGTGTGTTTCTTGTAAGGCGAGCTAGTGTTTGTTTCCCAGGCAGAAATGGAGTTGAATCAGATGCAGTTTCTGGTCCTACGATCCAGACTTGTTTTCTGGTAAGAAGAGTCACTAATGCGATCAATTTGCCACACAGTGCAAATAGCACTCGCATCTGTTCCCAGCAAGTACAGTGTATTGGACTGAAGAGAAGCTACTATTCTTGTCAGTTTCCTAAGCAGAGTGGAAATAGATATGGCCCGTGTGTGTAGCAGCACAGTTCTTTTGTTCTGAGCAAGCTCCCTGTTCTGGCCCTTTAGGAAACACAATATAGTAGAAGAGTGCTCTTTTCTCAAAAGCAGAGTGTGTTTCTTGTAAGGCGAGCTAGTGTTTGTTTCCCAGTCAGAAATGGAGTTGAATCACATGCAGTTTCTTGTCCTACGAGCAAGACGTGTTTTCTGTTAAGAAGAGTCACTATTGTGCTCCCATTGCCGTACACAGTGCAAATAGCACTCGCGTCTGTTCCCACCAAGTACAGTGTATTGGACTGAAGAGAAGCTACTGTTCTTGTCAATTTCCTAAGCAGAGTTGAAGTAGATATGGCCCGTGTGTAAAAAGAACAGTTCTTTTGTTCTGAGCAAGCTCACTGTTCTGGCCCTATAGGAGACAGAGTAGAGTAGAAGAGAGCTCTTTTCTCAAAAGCAGAGTGTGTTTCTTTTAAGGCGAGCTAGTCTTTGTTTCCCAGTTCAGAAATGGAGATGAATCACATGCAGTTTCTGGTCCTACGAGCACGAGTTCTTTACTTGTAAGTAGAGTCACTATTGCGAGCCATTTGCCACACAGGGCAAATAGCACTCGCATCTGTTCCCAGCAAGTACTGTGTATTGGACTGAAGAGAAGCTCCTCTTCTTGTCAGTTTCCTAAGCAGAGTGGATGTAGATATGACCCTTGTGTGTAGGAAGCTAGTTCTTTTATGATGAGCAAGATCACTTTTCTGGCCCTATAGGAAACACAGTATAGTAGAAGAGTGCTCTTTTCTCAAAAGCAGTGTGTGTTTCTTGTACTGCGAGCTAGTGTTTGTTTCCCTGTTAGAAATGGAGTTTAATCACATGCAGTTTCTGGTCCTACGAGCAAGACTTGTTTTCTGGTAAGAAGAGTCACTATTGCGATCCATTTGCCAAAGAGTGCAAATAGCACTCGCATCTGTTGCCAACAAATACAGTGTATTGGACTGAAGAGAAGCTACTCTTCTTGTCAGTTTCCTAAGCAGAGTTGAAGTAGATATGGCCCGTGTGTGTAGGAAGCACAGTTCTTTTGTTCTCAGCAAGCTCACTGTTCTGGTCCTATAGGAAACACAATAGAGTAGAAGAGTGCTTTTTCTCAAAAGCAGAGTGTGTTTCTTGTAAGGCGAGCTAGTGTTTCTTTCCCTGTCAGAAATGGAGTTGAATCACATGCAGTTTCTGGTCCTACGAGCAAGACTTATTTTCTGGTAAGAAGAGTCACTATTGCGATCCATTTGCCACACAGTGTAAATAGCACTCGCGTCTGTTGCCAGCAATACAGTGTATTGGACTGAAGAGAAGCTACTGTTCTTGTCAATTTCCTAAGCAGAGTTGAAGTAGGTATGGCCCGTGTGTGTAGTAAGCGCAGTTCTTTTGTTCTGAGGAGGCTCAAGTTCTGGCCCTATAGGAAACACAGTAGAGTAGAAGAGTGCTCTTTTCTCAAAAGCAGAGTGTGTTTCTTGTAAGGCGAGCTAGTCTTTGTTTCCCAGTTCAGAAATGGAGTTGAATCACATGCAGTTTCATGTCCTACGAGCAAGAGTTTTTTTCTTGTAAGTAGAGTCACTATTGCGATCCATTTGCAACACAGGGCAAATAGCACTCGCATCTGTTCCCAGCAAGTACTGTGTATTGGACTGAAGAGAAGCTCCTCTTCTTGTCAGTTTCCTAAGCAGAGTGGATGTAGATATGACCCTTGTGTGTAGGAAGCTAGTTCTTTTATGCTGAGCAAGCTCACTTTTCTGGCCCTATAGGAAACACAGTAGAGTAGAAGAGTGCTCTTTTCCCAATAGCAGAGTGTGTTTCTTGAAGGCGAGCTAGTGTTTGTTTCCCAGTCAGAAATGGAGTTGAATCACATGCAGTTTCTGGTCCTATGAGCAAGACTTGTTTTCCTTTAAGAAGAGTCACTATTTTGCTCCCATTGCCGTACACAGTGCAAATAGCACTCGCGTCTGTTCCCAGCAAGTACAGTGTATTGGACTGAAGAGAAGCTACTGTTCTTGTCAATTTCCTAAGCAGAGTTGAAGTAGATATGGCCCGTGTGTGTAGGAAGAACAGTTCTTTTGTTCTGAGCAAGCTCACTGTTCTGGCCCTATAGGAGTCAGAGGAGAGTAGAAGAGTGCTCTTTTCTCAAAAGCTGAGTGTGTTTCTTGTAAGGCGAGCTAGTGTTTGTTTCCCAGTCAGAAATGGAGTTGAATCACATGCAGTTTTTGTCCTACGAACAAGACTTCTTTTCTGGTAAGAAGAGTCACTATTGCGATCCATTTGCCACACAGTGTAAATAGCACTTGCGTCTGTTGCCAGCAATACAGTGTATTGGACTGAAGAAGAGCTCCTGTTCTTGTCAGTTTCCTAAGCAGAGTTGAAGTAGGTATGGCCCGTGTGTGTAGTAAGCACAGTTCTTTTGTTCTGAGCAAGCACACTGTTCTGGCCCTATAGGAAACACAGTAGAGTAGAAGAGTGCTCTTTTCTCAATAACAGAGTGTGTTTCTTGTAAGGCGAGCTAGTGTTTGTTTCCCAGTCAGAAATGGAGTTGAATCACATGCAGTTTCTGGTCCTACGAGCAAGAGTTTTTTTCTGTTAAGAAGAGTCTCTATTGCGATCTAATTGCCATACACAGTGCAAGTAGCACTCGCATCTGTTCCCAGCAAGTACAGTATATTGGACTGAAGAGAATCTACTGTTCTTGTCAGTGTCCTAAGCAGAGTTGAAGTAGATATGGCCCATGTGTTTAGGAAGCACAGTTCTTTTGTTCTGAGCAAACTCACTGTTCTGGCCCTATAGGAAACACAGTAGAGTAGAAGAGTGCTCTTTTCTCAAAATCAGAGTGTCTTTCTTGTAAGGCGAGCTAGTGTTTGTTTCCAGTCAGAAATGGAATTGAATCTCATGCAGTTTATTTTCCTACGAGCAAGACTTGTTTTCTGTTAAGAAGAGTCACTATTGTGCTCCCATTGTCGTACACAGTGCAAATAGCCCTCGCGTCTGTTCCCAGCAAGTACAGTGTATTGGACTGAAGAGAAGCTACTGTTCTTGTCAATTTCCTAAGCAGAGTTGAAGTAGATTTGTCCCGTGTGTGTAAAAAGAAGAGTTCTTTTGTTCTGAGGAAGCTCACTGTTCTGGCCCTTTAGGAGACAGAGTAGAGTAGAAGTGTGCTGTTTTCTCAAAACCAGAGGGTGTTTCTTGTAAGGCAAGCTAGTGTTTGTTTCCCTGTCAAACTGGAGTTGAATCACATGCACTTTCTGGTCCTACGAACAAGACTAGTTTTCTGGTAAGAAGAGTCACTAATGCGATCCATTTGCCACACATTGCAAATAGCACTCGCGTCTGTTTCCAGCAAGTACAGTGTATTGGACTGAAGAGAAGCTCCTGTTCTTGTCAGTTTCCTCAGCAGAGTTGAAGTAGATTTGGCCCATGTGTGAAGGAAGAACAGTTCTTTTGTTCTGAGCAAGCTCACAGTTCTGGCCCTATAGGAAACACAGTAGAGTAGAAGAGTGCTCTTTTCTCAAAAGCAGAGTGTGTTTCTTGTAAGGCGAGCTATTGTTTGTTTCCCTGTCAGAAATGGAGTTGAATCAGATGTGGTTTCTGGTCCTACGAGCCAGACTTGTTTTCTGGTAAGAAGAGTCACTAATGCGATCCATTTGCCACACAGTACAAATAGCATTCGCGTCTGTTCCAAGCATTTTCAGTGTATTGGACTGAAGAGAAGCTACTATTCTTTGCAGTTTCCTAAGCAGAGTGGAAATAGATATGGCCCATGTGTGTAGGAGCACAGTTCTTTTGTTCTGAGCAAGCTCCCTGTTCGGGCCCTATAGGAAACACAGTATAGTAGAAGAGTGCTATTTTATCAAAAGCAGAGGGTGTTTCTTGTAAGGCGAGCTAGTGTTTGATTCACAGTCAGAAATGAAGTTGAATCACATGCAGTTTCTTGTCCAACGAGCAAGACTTGTTTTCTGTTAAGAAGAGTCACTATTGTGCTCCCATTGCCGAACACAGTGCAAATAGCACTCGAGTCTGTTGCCAACAAGAACAGTGTATTGGACTGAAGAGAAGCTACTGTTCTGGTCAGTTTCCTAAGCAGAGTTGAATTAGATATGGCCAGTGTGTGTAGGAAGCACAGTTCTTTTGTTCTCAGCAAGCTCACTGTTCTGATCCTATAGGAAACACAATAGAGCAGAAGAGTGCTTTTTCTCAAAAGCAGAGTGTGTTTCTTGTAAGGCGAGTTGGTGTTTGTTTCCCTGTCAGAAATGGAGTTGAATCACATGCAGTTTCTGGTCCTACGAACAAGACTTATTGTCTGGTAAAAAGAGTCACTATTGCGATCCAATTGCCACACAGTGTAAATAGCACTCGCGTCTGTTGCCAGCAATACAGTGTATTGGACTGAAGAAGAGCTCCTGTTCTTGTCAGTTTCCTAAGCAGAGTTGAATTAGGTATGGCCCGTGTGTGTAGGAAGAACAGTTCTTTTGTTCTGAGCAAGCTCACTGTTCTGGCCCTCTAGGAAACACAGTAGAGTAGAAGAGTGCTCTTTTCTCAATAGCAGAGTGTGTTTCTTGTAAGGCGAGCTAGTGTTTGTTTCCCATACAGAAATGCAGTTGAATCACATGCAGTTTCTGGTCCTACGAGCAAGAGTTGTTTTCTGGTAAGAAGAGTCACTCTTGCGATCCCATTGCCATACAGAGTGCAAGTAGCACTCGCATCTGTTTCCAGGAAGTACAGTGTATTGGATTGAAGAGAAGCTACTGTTCTTGTCAGTTTCCTAAGCAGAGTTGAAGTAGATATGGCCCGTGTGTGTAGGAAGCACAGTTCTTTTATTCTGAGGAAGCTCACTGTTCTGGCCCTATAGGAAACACAGTAGAGTAGAAGAGTGCTCTTTTCTCAAAAGCAGAGTGTGTTTCTTGTAAGGCAAGCTAGTGTTTGTTTCCCAGTCAGAAATGGATTTGAATCACATGCAGTTTCTGGTCCTACGAGCAAGAGTTTTTTTCTGGTAAGAAGAGTCTCTATTGCGTTCTAATTGCCATACACAGTGCAAGTAGCACTCGCATCTGTTCCCAGCAAGTACAGTGTATTGGAATGAAGAGAAGCTACTGTTCTTGTCAGTTTCCTAAGCAGAGTTGAAGTAGATATGGCCCATGTGTTTAGGAAGCACAGTTCTTTTGTTCTGAGCAAACTCACTGTTCTGGCCCTCTAGGAAACACAGTAGAGTAGAAGAGTGCTCTTTTCTCAAAATCAGAGTGTGTTTCTTGGACGGCGAGCTAGTGTTTGTTTCCCAGTCAGAAATGGAGTTGAATCACATGCAGTTTCTTGTCCTACGAGCAAGACTTGTTTTCAGTTAAGAATAGTCACTATTGTGCTCCCATTGCCGTACACAGTGCAAATAGCACTCGCGTCTGTTCCCAGCAAGTACAGTGTATTGGACTGAAGAGAAGCTACTGTTCTTGTCAATTTCCTAAGCAGAGTTGAAGTAGATATGGCCCGTGTGTGTAAAAAGAACAGTTCTTTTGTTCTGAGCAAGCTCACTGTTCTGGCCCTATAGGGGAAAGAGTAGAGTAGAAGAGTGCTCTTTTCTCAAAAGCAGAGTGTGTTTCTTGTAAGGCGAGCTAGTCTTTGTTTCCCAGTTCAGAAATGGAGTTGAATCACATGCAGTTTCTGGTCCTACGAGCAAGAGTTGTTTTCTGGTAAGTAGAGTCAGTATTGCGATCCATTTGCCACACAGTGCAAATATCACTCGCAATAGTTCCCAGCAAGTACTGTGTATTGGACTGAAGAGAAGCTCATGTTTTGTCAGTTTCCTAAGCAGAGTGGAAACAGATATGGCCCGTGTGTGTAGGAAGCACAGTTCTTTTGTTCTGAGCAAGCTCACTGTTCTGGACCTCTAGGAAACACAGTAGAGTAGAAGAGTGCTCTTTTCTCAAAAGCAGAGTGTGTTTCTTGTAAGGCGAGCTAATGTTTGTTTCCCAGTCAGAAATGGAGTTGAATCACATGCAGTTTCTTGTCCTACGAGCAAGACTTTTTTCCATTAAGAAGAGTCCCTATTGTGCTCCCATTGCCGTACACAGTGCAAATAGCACTCGCGTCTGTTCCCAGCAAGTACAGTGTATTGGACTGAAGAGAAGCTACTGTTCTTGTCAATTTCCTAAGCAGAGTTGAAGTAGATATGGCCAGTGTGTGTAAAAAGAACACTTCTTTTGTTCTGAGCAAGCTTCCTGTTCTGGCCCTATAGGAGACAGAGGAGAGTAGAAGAGTACTCTTTTCTCAAAAGCAGTGTGTGTTTCTTGTACTGCGAGCTAGTGTTTGTTTCCCTGTTAGAAATGGAATTTAATCACATGCAGTTTCTGGTCCTACGAGCAAGACTTGTTTTCTGGTAAGAAGAGTCAGTATTGCGATCCATTTGCCACACAGTGCAAATAACACTCGCATCTGTTGCCAACAAGTACAGTGTATTGGACTGAAGACAAGCTACTGTTCTTGTCATTTTCTTAAGCAGAGTTGAAGTAGATATGGCCCGTGTGTGTAGGAAGCACAGTTCTTTTGTTCTCAGCAAGCTCACTGTTCTGGTCCTATAGGAAACACAATAGAGTAGAAGAGTGCTTTTTCTCAAAAGCAGAGTGTGTTTCTTTTAAGGCGAACTAGTGTTTGCTTCCCTGTCAGAAATGGAGTTGAATCAGATGCAGTTTCCGGGCCTACGAGCAAGACTTATTTTCTGGTAAGAAGAGTCACTATTGCGATCCATTTGCCACACAGTGTAAATAGCATTCGCGTCTGTTGCCAGCAATACAGTGTATTGGACTGAAGAAAAGCTCCTGTTCTTGTCAATTTCCTAAGCAGAGTTGAAGTAGGTATGGCCGGTGTGTGTAGCAAGCACAGTTCTTTTCTTCTGAGCAAGCTCACTGTTCTGGCCCTATAGGAAACACAGTAGAGTAGAAGAGTGCTCTTTTCTCAATAGCAGAGTGTGTTTCTTGTAAGGCGAGCTAGTGTTTGTTTCCCATTCAGAAATGGAGTTGAATCACATGCAGTTTCTGATCCTACGAACAAGACTACTTTTCTGGTAAGAAGAGTCACTAATGTGATCCAATTGCCACACAGTGCAAATAGCACTCGCGTCTGTTCCCAGCAAGTACAGTGTATTGGACTGAAGAGAAGCTCCTGTTCTTGTCAGTTTCCTAAACAGAGTTGAAGTAGATCTGGCCTGTGTGTGTGGGAAGAACAGTTCTTTTGTTCTGAGCAAGCTCACTGTTCTGGCCCTATAGGAAACATAGTAGAGTAGAAGAGTGCTCTTTTCTCAAAAGCAGAGTGTGTTTCTTGTAAGGCGAGCTATTGTTTGTTTCCCTGTCAGAAATGGAGTTGAATCAGATGCAGGTTCTGGTCCTGCGAGCCAGACTTGTTTTCCGTTAAGAAGAGTCACTATTGTGCTCCCATTGCCGTACACAGTGCAAATAGCACTCGCGTCTGTTCCCAGCAAGGACAGTGTATTGGACTGAAGAGAAGCTACTGTTCTTGTCAATTTCCTAAGCAGAGTTGAAGTAGATATGGCCCGTGTGTGTAAAAAGAACAGTTCTTTTGTTCTGAGCAAGCTCACTGTTCTGGCCCTATAGGAGACAGAGTAGAGTAGAAGAGAGCTCTTTTCTCAAAAGCAGAGTGTGTTTCTTGTAAGGCAAGCCAGTGTTTGTTTCCCTGTCAAACTGGAGTTGAATCACATGCAGTTTCTGGTCCTACGAACAAGACTAGTTTTCTGGTAAGAAGAGTCACTAATGTGATCCATTTGCCACACAGTGCAAATAGCACTCGTGTCTGTTCCCAACAAGTACAGTGTATCGGACTGAAGAGAAGCTCCTGTTCTTGTCAGTTTCCTAAGCAGAGTTGAAGTAGATATGGCCCGTGTGTGTAGGAAAAACAGTTCTTTTGCTCTGAGCAAGCTCACTGTTCTGGCCCTATAGGAAACACAGTAGAGTAGAAGAGTGCTCTTTTCTCAAAAGCAGAGTGTGTTTCTTGTAAGGCGAGCTAGTGTTTGTTTTCCTGTCCGAAATGGAGTTGAATCAGATGCAGTTTCTGGTCCTACGAGCCAGACTTGTTCTCTGGTAAGAAGAGTCACTCTTGTGATCCCATTGCCATACGGAGTGCAAGTAGCACTCGCATCTGTTTCCAGCATGTACAGTGTATTGGACTGAAGAGAAGCTACTGTTCTTGTCAGTTTCCTAAGCAGAGTTGAAGTATTTATGGCCCGTGTGTGTAGGAAGCACAGTTCTTTTGTTCTGGGGAAGCTCACTGTTCTGGCCCTATAGGAAACACAGTAGAGTAGAAGAGTGCTCTTTTCTCAAAATCAGAGTGTCTTTCTTGTAAGGCGAGCTAGTGTTTGTTTCCCAGTCAGAAATGGAGTTGAATCACATGCAGTTTCTTGTCCTACGAGCAAGACTTGTTTTCTGTTAAGAAGAGTCACTATTGTGCTCCCATTGCCGTACACAGTGCAAATAGCACTCGCGTCTGTTCCCAGCAAGTACAGTGTATTGGACTGAAGAGAAGCTACTGTTCTTCCCAGTTTCCTAAGCAGAGTTGAAGTAGATATGTCCCGTGTGTGTAGGAAGAACAGTTCTTTTGTTCTGAGGAAGCTCACTGTTCTGGCCCTATAGGAAACACAATAGAGTAGAAGAGTGCTCTTTTCTCAAAAGCAGAGTGTGTTTCTTGGACGGCGAGCTCGTGTTTGTTTCCCAGTCAGAAATGGAGTTGAATCACATGCAGTTTCTGGTCCTACGAGCAAGAGTTTTTTTCTGGTAAGAAGAGTCTCTATTGCGTTCTAATTGCCATACACAGTGCAAGTAGCACTCGCATCTGTTCCCAGCAAGTACAGTGTATTGGAATGAAGAGAAGCTACTGTTCTTGTCAGTTTCCTAAGCAGAGTTGAAGTAGATATGGCCCATGTGTTTAGGAAGCACAGTTCTTTTGTTCTGAGCAAACTCACTGTTCTGGCCCTCTAGAAAACACAGTAGAGTAGAAGAGTGCTCTTTTCTCAAAATCAGAGTGTCTTTCTTGTAAGGTCAGCTAGTGTTTGTTTCCCAGTCAGAAATGGAGTTGAATCACATGCAGATTCTTGTCCTATGAGCAAGACTTGTTTTCCGTTAAGAAGAGTCACTATTGTGCTCCCATTGCCGTACACAGTGCAAATAGCACTCGAGTCTGTTCCCAGCAAGTACAGTGTATTGGACTGAAGAGAAGCTACTGTTCTTGTCAATTTCCTAAGCAGAGTTGAAGTCGATATGGCCCTTGTGTGTAAAAAGAACAGTTCTTTTGTTCTGAGCAAGCTCACTGTTCTGGCCCTATTGGGGAAAGAGTAGAGTAGAAGAGTGCTCTTTTCTCAAAAGCAGAGTGTGTTTCTTGTAAGGCGAGCTAGTGTTTGTTTCACTGTCAAACTGGAGTTGAATCACATGCACTTTCTGGTCCTACGAACAAGACTAGTTTTCTGGTAAGAAGAGTCACTAATGCGATCCATTTGCCACACATTGCAAATAGCACTCGCGTCTGTTCCCAGCAAGTACAGTGTATTGGACTGAAGAGAAGCTCCTGTTCTTGTCAGTTTCCTAAGCAGAGTTGAAGTAGATATGGCCCGTGTGTGTACGAAGCACAGTTCTTTTGTTCTGAGGAAGCTCACTGTTCTGGCCCTATAGGAAACACAGTAGAGTAGAAGAGTGCTCTTTTCTCAAAAGCAGAGTGTGTTTCTTGTAAGGCGAGCTAATGTTTGTTTCCCAGTCAGAAATGGAGTTGAATCACATGCAGTTTCTTGTCCTACGGGCAAGACTTGTTTTCCATTAAGAAGAGTCCCTATTGTGCTCCCATTGCTGTACACAGTGCAAATAGCACTCGCGTCTGTTCCCAGCAAGTACAGTGTATTGGACTGAAGAGAAGCTACTGTTCTTGTCAATTTCCTAAGCAGAGTTGAAGTAGATATGGCCCGTGTGTGTAAAAAGAACACTTCTTTTGTTCTGAGCAAGCTTCCTGTTCTGGCCCTATAGGAGACAAAGGAGAGTAGAAGAGTACTCTTTTCTCAAAAGCAGTGTGTGTTTCTTGTACTGCGAGCTAGTGTTTGTTTCCCTGTTAGAAATGGAATTTAATCACATGCAGTTTCTGGTCCTACGAGCAAGACTTGTTTTCTGGTAAGAAGGGTCAGTATTGCGATCCATTTGCCACACAGTGCAAATAACACTCGCATCTGTTGCCAACAAGTTCAGTGTATTGGACTGAAGAGAAGCTACTGTTCTTGTCAGTTTCCTAAGCAGAGTTGAAGTTGATATGGCCCGTGTGTGTAGGAAGCACAGTTCTTTTGTTCTCAGCAAGCTCACTGTTCTGGTCCTATAGGAAACACAATAGAGTAGAAGAGTGCTTTTTCTCAAAAGCAGAGTGTGTTTCTTTTAAGGCGAACTAGTGTTTGCTTCCCTGTCAGAAATGGAGTTGAATCACATGCAGTTTCTGGTCCTACGAGCAAGACTTATTTTCTGGTAAGAAGAGTCACTATTGCGATCCATTTGCCACACAGTGTACATAGCATTCGCGTCTCTTGCCAGCAATACAGTGTAGTGGACTGAAGAAGAGCTCCTGTTCTTGTCAGTTTCCTAAGCAGAGTTGAAGTAGGTATGGCCCGTGTGTGTAGGAAGCACAGTTCTTTTGTTCTGAGCAAGCTCACTGTTCTGGCCCTATAGGAAACACAGTAGAGTAGAAGAGTGCTCTTTTCTCAATAGCAGAGTGTGTTTCTTGTAAGGCGAGCTAGTGTTTGTTTCCCATTCAGAAATGGAGTTGAATCACATGCAGTTTATGGTCCTATGAGCCAGACTTGTTTTCTGGTAAGAAGAGTCACTCTTGAGATCCCATTGCCATACAGAGTGCAAGTAGCACTCGCATCTGTTTCCAGCATGTACAGTGTATTGGACTGAAGAGAAGCTACTGTTCTTGTCAGTTTCCTAAGCAGAGTTGAAGTATTTATGGCCCGTGTGTGTAGGAAGCACAGTTCTTTTGTTCTGAGGAAGCTCACTGTTCTGGCCCTATAGGAAACACAGTAGAGTAGAAGAGTGCTCTTTTCTCAAAATCAGAGTGTCTTTCTTGTAAGGCGAGCTAGTGTTTGTTTCCCAGTCAGAAATGGAGTTGAATCACATGCAGTTTCCTGTCCTACGAGCAAGACTTGTTTTCTGTTAAGAAGAGTCACTACTGTGCTCCCATTGCCGTACACAGTGCAAATAGCACTCGCGTCTGTTCCCAGCAAGTACAGTGTATTGGACTGAACAGAAGTTACTGTTCTTGTCAGTTTCCTAAGCAGAGTTGAAGTAGATATGGCCCATGTGTTTAGGAAGCACAGTTCTTTTGTTCTGAGCAAACTCACTGTTCTGGCCCTCTAGGAAACACAGTAGAGTAGAAGAGTGCTCTTTTCTCAAAAGCAGAGTGTCTTTCATGTAAGGCGAGCTAGTGTTTGTTTCCCTGTCAGAAATGGAGTTGAATCACATGCAGTTTCTTGTCCTACGAGCATGATTTGTTTTCTGTTAAGAAGAGTCACTATTGTGCTCCCATTGCCGTACACAGTGCAAATAGCACTCGCGTCTGTTCCCAGCAAGTACAGTGTATTGGACTGAAGAGAAGCTCCTGTTCTTGTCAATTTCCTAAGCAGAGTTGAAGTAGATTTGTCCCGTGTGTGTAAAAAGAACAGCTCTTTTGTTCTGAGCAAGCTCACTGTTCTGGCCCTATAGGAGACAGAGTAGAGTAGAAGAGTGCTCTTTTCTCAAAAGCAGAGTGTGTTTCTTGTAAGGCAAGCCAGTGTTTGTTTCCCTGTCAAACTGGAGTTGAATCACATGCAGTTTCTGGTCCTACGAACAAGACTAGTTTTCTGGTAAGAAGAGTCACTAATGCGATCCATTTGTCACACAGTGCAAATAGCACTCGTGTCTGTTCCCAGCAAGTACAGTGTATTGGACTGAAGAGAAGCTCCTGTTCTTGTCAGTTTCCTAAGCAGAGTTGAAGTAGATATGGCCCGTGTGTGTAGGAAGCACAGTTCTTTTGTTCTGGGGAAGCTCACTCTTCTGGCCCTATAGGAAACACAGTAGAGTAGAAGAGTGCTCTTTTCTCAAAATCAGAGTGTCTTTCTTGTAAGGCGAGCTAGTGTTTGTTTCCCAGATCAGAAATGGAGTTGAATCACATGCAGTTTCTTGTCCTACGAGCAAGACTTGTTTTCTGTTAAGAAGAGTCACTATTGTGCTCCCATTGCCGTACACAGTGCAAATAGCACTCGCGTCTGTTCCCAGCAAGTACAGTGTATTGGACTGAAGAGAAGCTACTGTTCTTGTCAGTTTCCTAAGCAGAGTTGAAGTAGATATGGCACGTGTGTGTAGGAAGCACAGTTCTTTTGTTCTGAGGAAGCTCACTGTTCTGGCCCTATAGGAAACACAGTAGAGTAGAAGAGTGCTCTTTTCTCAAAAGCAGAGTGTGTTTCTTGGACGGCGAGCTAGTGTTTGTTTCCCAGTCAGAAATGGAGTTGAATCACATGCAGTTTCTGGTCCTACAAGCAAGAGTTTTTTTCTGGTAAGAAGAGTCTCTATTGCGTTCTAATTGCCATACACAGTGCAAGTAGCACTCGCATCTGTTCCCAGCAAGTACAGTGTATTGGAATGAAGAGAAGCTACTGTTCTTGTCAGTTTCCTAAGCAGAGTTGAAGTAGATATGGCCCGTGTGTGCAGGAAGAACAGTTCTTTGTTCTGAGCAAGCTCACTGTTCTGGCCCTATAGGAAACACAGTAGAGTAGAAGAGTGCTCTTTTCTCAAAAGCAGAGTGTGTTTCTTGTAAGGCGAGCTAGTGTTTGTTTTCCTGTCCGAAATGGAGTTGAATCAGATGCAGTTTCTGGTCCTACGAGCCAGACTTGTTCTCTGGTAAGAAGAGTCACTCTTGTGATCCCATTGCCATACGGAGTGCAAGTAGCACTCGCATCTGTTTCTGGCATGTACAGTGTATTGGACTGAAGAGAAGCTATTGTTCTTGTCAGTTTCCTAAGCAGAGTTGAAGTATTTATGGCCCGTGTGTGTAGGAAGCACAGTTCTTTTGTTCTGGGGAAGCTCACTGTTCTGGCCCTATAGGAAACACAGTAGAGTAGAAGAGTGCTCTTTTCTCAAAATCAGAGTGTCTTTCTTGTAAGGCGAGCTAGTGTTTGTTTCCCAGTCAGAAATGGAGTTGAATCACATGCAGTTTCTTGTCCTACGAGCAAGACTTGTTTTCTGTTAAGAAGAGTCACTATTGTGCTCCCATTGCCGTACACAGTGCAAATAGCACTCGCGTCTGTTCCCAGCAAGTACAGTGTATTGGACTGAAGAGAAGCTACTGTTCTTGTCAGTTTCCTAAGCAGAGTTGAAGTAGATATGGCACGTGTGTGTAGGAAGCATAGTTCTTTTGTTCTGAGAAAGCTCACTGTTCTGGCCCTATAGGAAACACAGTAGAGTGGAAGAGTGCTCTTTTCTCAAAAGCAGAGTCTGTTTCTTGGACGGCGAGCTAGTGTTTGTTTCCGAGTCAGAAATGGAGTTGAATCACATGCAGTTTCTGGTCCTACGAGCAAGAGTTTTTTTCTGGTAAGAAGAGTCTCTATTGCGTTCTAATTGCCATACACAGTGCAAGTAGCACTCGCATCTGTTCCCAGCAAGTACAGTGTATTGGAATGAAGAGAAGCTACTGTTCTTGTCAGTTTCCTAAGCAGAGTTGAAGTAGATATGGCCCATGTGTTTAGGAAGCACAGTTCTTTTGTTCTGAGCAAACTCACTGTTCTGGCCCTCTAGGAAACACAGTAGAGTAGAAGAGTGCTCTTTTCTCAAAATCAGAGTGTCTTTCTTGTAAGGCGAGCTAGGGTTTGTTTCCCAGTCAGAAATGGAGTTGAATCACATGCAGTTTCTTGTCCTATGAGCAAGACTTGTTTTCTGTTAAGAAGAGTCACTGCTGTGCTCCCATTGCCGTACACAGTGCAAATAGCCCTCGCGTCTGTTCCCAGCAAGTACAGTGTATTGGACTGAAGAGAAGCTACTGTTCTTCTCAGTTTCCTAAGCAGAGTTGAAGTAGATATGGCCCGTGTGTGTAGGAAGCACAGTTCTTTTGTTCTGAGGAAACTCACTGTTCTGGCCCTATAGGAAACACAGTAGATTAGAAGAGTGCTCTTTTCTCAAAAGAAGAGTGTGTTTCTTTGACGGCGAGCTAGTGTTTGTTTCCCAGTCAGAAATGGAGTTGAATCACATGCAGTTTCTGGTCCTATGAGCAAGAGTTTTTTTCTGGTAAGAAGAGTCTCTATTGCGTTCTAATTGTGATACACAGTGCAAGTAGCACTCGCATCTGTTCCCAGCAAGTACAGTGTATTGGAATAAAGAGAAGCTACTGTTCTTGTCAGTTTCCTAAGCAGAGTTGAAGTAGATATGGCCCATGTGTTTAGGAAGCACAGTTCTTTTGTTCTGAGCAAACTCACTGTTCTGGCCCTATAGGAGACACAGTAGAGTAGAAGAGTGCTCTTTTTTCAAAAGCAGAGTGTGTTTCTTGTAAGGCGAGCTAGTGTTTGTTTCCCTGTCAAACTGGAGTTGAATCACATGCACTTTCTGCTCCTACGAACAAGACTAGTTTTCTGGTAAGAAGAGTCACTAATACGATCTATTTGCCACACAGTGCAAATAACCCTCGCGTCTGTTCCCAGCAAGTACAGTGTATTGGACTGAAGAGAAGCTCCTCTTCTTGTCTGTTTCCTAAGCAGATTTGAAGTAGATTCGGCCCGTTTTTGAAGGAAGAACAGTTCTTTTGTTCTGAGCAAACTCACTGTTCTGGCCCTGTAGGAAACACAGTAGAGTAGAAGAGTGCTCTTTTCTCAAAATCAGAGTGTCTTTCTTGTAAGGCGAGCTAGTGTTTGTTTCCAGTCAGAAATGGAATTGAATCACATGCAGTTTATTTTCCTACGAGCAAGACTTCTTTTCTGTTAAGAAGAGTCACTCTTGAGATCCCATTGCCATACAG
Source organism: Peromyscus eremicus (assembly GCF_949786415.1). NCBI lineage: Eukaryota > Metazoa > Chordata > Mammalia > Rodentia > Cricetidae > Peromyscus > Peromyscus eremicus. Next base: position 24,828 of record NW_026737004.1, on the reverse strand, counting down.
AGTGCAAGTAGCACTCGCATCTGTTTCCAGCATGTACAGTGTATTGGACTGAAGAGAAGCTACTGTTCTTGTCAGTTTCCTAAGCAGAGTTGAAGTATTTATGGCCCGTGTGTGTAGGAAGCACAGTTCTTTTGTTCTGAGGAAGCTCACTGTTCTGGCCCTATAGGAAACACAGTAGAGTAGAAGAGTGCTCTTTTCTCAAAATCAGAGTGTCTTTCTTGTAAGGCGAGCTAGTGTTTGTTTCCCAGTCAGAAATGGAGTTGAATCACATGCAGTTTCCTGTCCTACGAGCAAGACTTGTTTTCTGTTAAGAAGAGTCACTACTGTGCTCCCATTGCCGTACACAGTGCAAATAGCACTCGCGTCTGTTCCCAGCAAGTACAGTGTATTGGACTGAACAGAAGTTACTGTTCTTGTCAGTTTCCTAAGCAGAGTTGAAGTAGATATGGCCCATGTGTTTAGGAAGCACAGTTCTTTTGTTCTGAGCAAACTCACTGTTCTGGCCCTCTAGGAAACACAGTAGAGTAGAAGAGTGCTCTTTTCTCAAAAGCAGAGTGTCTTTCATGTAAGGCGAGCTAGTGTTTGTTTCCCTGTCAGAAATGGAGTTGAATCACATGCAGTTTCTTGTCCTACGAGCATGATTTGTTTTCTGTTAAGAAGAGTAACTATTGTGCTCCCATTGCCGTACACAGTGCAAATAGCACTCGCGTCTGTTCCCAGCAAGTACAGTGTATTGGACTGAAGAGAAGCTCCTGTTCTTGTCAATTTCCTAAGCAGAGTTGAAGTAGATTTGTCCCGTGTGTGTAAAAAAAACAGCTCTTTTGTTCTGAGCAAGCTCACTGTTCTGGCCCTATAGGAGACAGAGTAGAGTAGAAGAGTGCTCTTTTCTCAAAAGCAGAGTGTGTTTCTTGTAAGGCATGCCAGTGTTTGTTTCCCTGTCAAACTGGAGTTGAATCACATGCAGTTTCTGGTCCTACGAACAAGACTAGTTTTCTGGTAAGAAGAGTCACTAATGCGATCCATTTGTCACACAGTGCAAATAGCACTCGTGTCTGTTCCCAGCAAGTACAGTGTATTGGACTGAAGAGAAGCTCCTGTTCTTGTCAGTTTCCTAAGCAGAGTTGAAGTAGATATGGCCCGTGTGTGTAGGAAGCACAGTTCTTTTGTTCTGGGGAAGCTCACTCTTCTGGCCCTATAGGAAACACAGTAGAGTAGAAGAGTGCTCTTTTCTCAAAATCAGAGTGTCTTTCTTGTAAGGCGAGCTAGTGTTTGTTTCCCAGATCAGAAATGGAGTTGAATCACATGCAGTTTCTTGTCCTACGAGCAAGACTTGTTTTCTGTTAAGAAGAGTCACTATTGTGCTCCCATTGCCGTACACAGTGCAAATAGCACTCGCGTCTGTTCCCAGCAAGTACAGTGTATTGGACTGAAGAGAAGCTACTGTTCTTGTCAGTTTCCTAAGCAGAGTTGAAGTAGATATGGCACGTGTGTGTAGGAAGCACAGTTCTTTTGTTCTGAGGAAGCTCACTGTTCTGGCCCTATAGGAAACACAGTAGAGTAGAAGAGTGCTCTTTTCTCAAAAGCAGAGTCTGTTTCTTGGACGGCGAGCTAGTGTTTGTTTCCCAGTCAGAAATGGAGTTGAATCACATGCAGTTTCTGGTCCTACGAGCAAGAGTTTTTTTCTGGTAAGAAGAGTCTCTATTGCGTTCTAATTGCCATACACAGTGCAAGTAGCACTCGCATCTGTTCCCAGCAAGTACAGTGTATTGGAATGAAGAGAAGCTACTGTTCTTGTCAGTTTCCTAAGCAGAGTTGAAGTAGATATGGCCCATGTGTTTAGGAAGCACAGTTCTTTTGTTCTGAGCAAACTCACTGTTCTGGCCCTCTAGGAAACACAGTAGAGTAGAAGAGTGCTCTTTTCTCAAAATCAGAGTGTCTTTCTTGTAAGGCGAGCTAGGGTTTGTTTCCCAGTCAGAAATGGAGTTGAATCACATGCAGTTTCTTGTCCTATGAGCAAGACTTGTTTTCTGTTAAGAAGAGTCACTGCTGTGCTCCCATTGCCGTACACAGTGCAAATAGCCCTCGCGTCTGTTCCCAGCAAGTACAGTGTATTGGACTGAAGAGAAGCTACTGTTCTTCTCAGTTTCCTAAGCAGAGTTGAAGTAGATATGGCCCGTGTGTGTAGGAAGCACAGTTCTTTTGTTCTGAGGAAACTCACTGTTCTGGCCCTATAGGAAACACAGTAGATTAGAAGAGTGCTCTTTTCTCAAAAGAAGAGTGTGTTTCTTTGACGGCGAGCTAGTGTTTGTTTCCCAGTCAGAAATGGAGTTGAATCACATGCAGTTTCTGGTCCTATGAGCAAGAGTTTTTTTCTGGTAAGAAGAGTCTCTATTGCGTTCTAATTGTGATACATAGTGCAAGTAGCACTCGCATCTGTTCCCAGCAAGTACAGTGTATTGGAATAAAGAGAAGCTACTGTTCTTGTCAGTTTCCTAAGCAGAGTTGAAGTAGATATGGCCCATGTGTTTAGGAAGCACAGTTCTTTTGTTCTGAGCAAACTCACTGTTCTGGCCCTATAGGAGACACAGTAGAGTAGAAGAGTGCTCTTTTTTCAAAAGCAGAGTGTGTTTCTTGTAAGGCGAGCTAGTGTTTGTTTCCCTGTCAAACTGGAGTTGAATCACATGCACTTTCTGCTCCTACGAACAAGACTAGTTTTCTGGTAAGAAGAGTCACTAATGCGATCTATTTGCCACACAGTGCAAATAACCCTCGCGTCTGTTCCCAGCAAGTACAGTGTATTGGACTGAAGAGAAGCTCCTCTTCTTGTCTGTTTCCTAAGCAGATTTGAAGTAGATTCGGCCCGTTTTTGAAGGAAGAACAGTTCTTTTGTTCTGAGCAAACTCACTGTTCTGGCCCTGTAGGAAACACAGTAGAGTAGAAGAGTGCTCTTTTCTCAAAATCAGAGTGTCTTTCTTGTAAGGCGAGCTAGTGTTTGTTTCCAGTCAGAAATGGAATTGAATCACATGCAGTTTATTTTCCTACGAGCAAGACTTCTTTTCTGTTAAGAAGAGTCACTCTTGAGATCCCATTGCCATACAGAGTGCAAGTAGCACTCGCATCTGTTTCCAGCATGTACAGTGTATTGGACTGAAGAGAAGCTACTGTTCTTGTCAGTTTCCTAAGCAGAGTTGAAGTATTTATGGCCCGTGTGTGTAGGAAGCACAGTTCTTTTGTTCTGAGGAAGCTCACTGTTCTGGCCCTATAGGAAACACAGTAGAGTAGAAGAGTGCTCTTTTCTCAAAATCAGAGTGTCTTTCTTGTAAGGCGAGCTAGTGTTTGTTTCCCAGTCAGAAATGGAGTTGAATCACATGCAGTTTCCTGTCCTACGAGCAAGACTTGTTTTCTGTTAAGAAGAGTCACTACTGTGCTCCCATTGCCGTACACAGTGCAAATAGCACTCGCGTCTGTTCCCAGCAAGTACAGTGTATTGGACTGAACAGAAGTTACTGTTCTTGTCAGTTTCCTAAGCAGAGTTGAAGTAGATATGGCTCATGTGTTTAGGAAGCACAGTTCTTTTGTTCTGAGCAAACTCACTGTTCTGGCCCTCTAGGAAACACAGTAGAGTAGAAGAGTGCTCTTTTCTCAAAAGCAGAGTGTCTTTCATGTAAGGCGAGCTAGTGTTTGTTTCCCTGTCAGAATTGGAGTTGAATCACATGCAGTTTCTTGTCCTACGAGCATGATTTGTTTTCTGTTAAGAAGAGTCACTATTGTGCTCCCATTGCCGTACACAGTGCAAATAGCACTCGCGTCTGTTCCCAGCAAGTACAGTGTATTGGACTGAAGAGAAGCTCCTGTTCTTGTCAATTTCCTAAGCAGAGTTGAAGTAGATTTGTCCCGTGTGTGTAAAAAGAACAGCTCTTTTGTTCTGAGCAAGCTCACTGTTCTGGCCCTATAGGAGACAGAGTAGAGTAGAAGAGTGCTCTTTTCTCAAAAGCAGAGTGTGTTTCTTGTAAGGCAAGCCAGTGTTTGTTTCCCTGTCAAACTGGAGTTGAATCACATGCAGTTTCTGGTCCTACGAACAAGACTAGTTTTCTGGTAAGAAGAGTCACTAATGCGATCCATTTGTCACACAGTGCAAATAGCACTCGTGTCTGTTCCCAGCAAGTACAGTGTATTGGACTGAAGAGAAGCTCCTGTTCTTGTCAGTTTCCTAAGCAGAGTTGAAGTAGATATGGCCCGTGTGTGTAGGAAGCACAGTTCTTTTGTTCTGGGGAAGCTCACTCTTCTGGCCCTATAGGAAACACAGTAGAGTAGAAGAGTGCTCTTTTCTCAAAATCAGAGTGTCTTTCTTGTAAGGCGAGCTAGTGTTTGTTTCCCAGATCAGAAATGGAGTTGAATCACATGCAGTTTCTTGTCCTACGAGCAAGACTTGTTTTCTGTTAAGAAGAGTCACTATTGTGCTCCCATTGCCGTACACAGTGCAAATAGCACTCGCGTCTGTTCCCAGCAAGTACAGTGTATTGGACTGAAGAGAAGCTACTGTTCTTGTCAGTTTCCTAAGCAGAGTTGAAGTAGATATGGCACGTGTGTGTAGGAAGCACAGTTCTTTTGTTCTGAGGAAGCTCACTGTTCTGGCCCTACAGGAAACACAGTAGAGTAGAAGAGTGCTCTTTTCTCAAAAGCAGAGTGTGTTTCTTGGACGGCGAGCTAGTGTTTGTTTCCCAGTCAGAAATGGAGTTGAATCACATGCAGTTTCTGGTCCTACAAGCAAGAGTTTTTTTCTGGTAAGAAGAGTCTCTATTGCGTTCTAATTGCCATACACAGTGCAAGTAGCACTCGCATCTGTTCCCAGCAAGTACAGTGTATTGGAATGAAGAGAAGCTACTGTTCTTGTCAGTTTCCTAAGCAGAGTTGAAGTAGATATGGCCCGTGTGTGTAGGAAGAACAGTTCTTTGTTCTGAGCAAGCTCACTGTTCTGGCCCTATAGGAAACACAGTAGAGTAGAAGAGTGCTCTTTTCTCAAAAGCAGAGTGTGTTTCTTGTAAGGCAAGCCAGTGTTTGTTTCCCTGTCAAACTGGAGTTGAATCACATGCAGTTTCTGGTCCTACGAACAAGACTAGTTTTCTGGTAAGAAGAGTCACTAATGCGATCCATTTGTCACACAGTGCAAATAGCACTCGTGTCTGTTCCCAGCAAGTACAGTGTATTGGACTGAAGAGAAGCTCCTGTTCTTGTCAGTTTCCTAAGCAGAGTTGAAGTAGATATGGCCCGTGTGTGTAGGAAGCACAGTTCTTTTGTTCTGGGGAAGCTCACTCTTCTGGCCCTATAGGAAACACAGTAGAGTAGAAGAGTGCTCTTTTCTCAAAATCAGAGTGTCTTTCTTGTAAGGCGAGCTAGTGTTTGTTTCCCAGATCAGAAATGGAGTTGAATCACATGCAGTTTCTTGTCCTACGAGCAAGACTTGTTTTCTGTTAAGAAGAGTCACTATTGTGCTCCCATTGCCGTACACAGTGCAAATAGCACTCGCGTCTGTTCCCAGCAAGTACAGTGTATTGGACTGAAGAGAAGCTACTGTTCTTGTCAGTTTCCTAAGCAGAGTTGAAGTAGATATGGCACGTGTGTGTAGGAAGCACAGTTCTTTTGTTCTGAGGAAGCTCACTGTTCTGGCCCTACAGGAAACACAGTAGAGTAGAAGAGTGCTCTTTTCTCAAAAGCAGAGTGTGTTTCTTGGACGGCGAGCTAGTGTTTGTTTCCCAGTCAGAAATGGAGTTGAATCACATGCAGTTTCTGGTCCTACAAGCAAGAGTTTTTTTCTGGTAAGAAGAGTCTCTATTGCGTTCTAATTGCCATACACAGTGCAAGTAGCACTCGCATCTGTTCCCAGCAAGTACAGTGTATTGGAATGAAGAGAAGCTACTGTTCTTGTCAGTTTCCTAAGCAGAGTTGAAGTAGATATGGCCCGTGTGTGTAGGAAGAACAGTTCTTTGTTCTGAGCAAGCTCACTGTTCTGGCCCTATAGGAAACACAGTAGAGTAGAAGAGTGCTCTTTTCTCAAAAGCAGAGTGTGTTTCTTGTAAGGCGAGCTAGTGTTTGTTTTCCTGTCCGAAATGGAGTTGAATCAGATGCAGTTTCTGGTCCTACGAGCCAGACTTGTTCTCTGGTAAGAAGAGTCACTCTTGTGATCCCATTGCCATACGGAGTGCAAGTAGCACTCGCATCTGTTTCTGGCATGTACAGTGTATTGGACTGAAGAGAAGCTATTGTTCTTGTCAGTTTCCTAAGCAGAGTTGAAGTATTTATGGCCCGTGTGTGTAGGAAGCACAGTTCTTTTGTTCTGGGGAAGCTCACTGTTCTGGCCCTATAGGAAACACAGTAGAGTAGAAGAGTGCTCTTTTCTCAAAATCAGAGTGTCTTTCTTGTAAGGCGAGCTAGTGTTTGTTTCCCAGTCAGAAATGGAGTTGAATCACATGCAGTTTCTTGTCCTACGAGCAAGACTTGTTTTCTGTTAAGAAGAGTCACTATTGTGCTCCCATTGCCGTACACAGTGCAAATAGCACTCGCGTCTGTTCCCAGCAAGTACAGTGTATTGGACTGAAGAGAAGCTACTGTTCTTGTCAGTTTCCTAAGCAGAGTTGAAGTAGATATGGCACGTGTGTGTAGGAAGCATAGTTCTTTTGTTCTGAGAAAGCTCACTGTTCTGGCCCTATAGGAAACACAGTAGAGTGGAAGAGTGCTCTTTTCTCAAAAGCAGAGTCTATTTCTTGGACGGCGAGCTAGTGTTTGTTTCCGAGTCAGAAATGGAGTTGAATCACATGCAGTTTCTGGTCCTACGAGCAAGAGTTTTTTTCTGGTAAGAAGAGTCTCTATTGCGTTCTAATTGCCATACACAGTGCAAGTAGCACTCGCATCTGTTCCCAGCAAGTACAGTGTATTGGAATGAAGAGAAGCTACTGTTCTTGTCAGTTTCCTAAGCAGAGTTGAAGTAGATATGGCCCATGTGTTTAGGAAGCACAGTTCTTTTGTTCTGAGCAAACTCACTGTTCTGGCCCTCTAGGAAACACAGTAGAGTAGAAGAGTGCTCTTTTCTCAAAATCAGAGTGTCTTTCTTGTAAGGCGAGCTAGGGTTTGTTTCCCAGTCAGAAATGGAGTTGAATCACATGCAGTTTCTTGTCCTATGAGCAAGACTTGTTTTCTGTTAAGAAGAGTCACTGCTGTGCTCCCATTGCCGTACACAGTGCAAATAGCCCTCGCGTCTGTTCCCAGCAAGTACAGTGTATTGGACTGAAGAGAAGCTACTGTTCTTGTCAGTTTCCTAAGCAGAGTTGAAGTAGATATGGCCCGTGTGTGTAGGAAGCACAGTTCTTTTGTTCTGAGGAAACTCACTGTTCTGGCCCTATAGGAAACACAGTAGATTAGAAGAGTGCTCTTTTCTCAAAAGAAGAGTGTGTTTCTTTGACGGCGAGCTAGTGTTTGTTTCCCAGTCAGAAATGGAGTTGAATCACATGCAGTTTCTGGTCCTATGAGCAAGAGTTTTTTTCTGGTAAGAAGAGTCTCTATTGCGTTCTAATTGTGATACACAGTTCAAGTAGCACTCGCATCTGTTCCCAGCAAGTACAGTGTATTGGAATAAAGAGAAGCTACTGTTCTTGTCAGTTTCCTAAGCAGAGTTGAAGTAGATATGGCCCATGTGTTTAGGAAGCACAGTTCTTTTGTTCTGAGCAAACTCACTGTTCTGGCCCTATAGGAGACACAGTAGAGTAGAAGAGTGCTCTTTTTTCAAAAGCAGAGTGTGTTTCTTGTAAGGCGAGCTAGTGTTTGTTTCCCTGTCAAACTGCAGTTGAATCACATGCACTTTCTGCTCCTACGAACAAGACTAGTTTTCTGGTAAGAAGAGTCACTAATGCGATCTATTTGCCACACAGTGCAAATAACCCTCGCGTCTGTTCCCAGCAAGTACAGTGTATTGGACTGAAGAGAAGCTCCTCTTCTTGTCTGTTTCCTAAGCAGATTTGAAGTAGATTCGGCCCGTTTTTGAAGGAAGAACAGTTCTCTTGTTCTGAGCAAACTCACTGTTCTGGCCCTGTAGGAAACACAGTAGAGTAGAAGAATGCTCTTTTCTCAAAATCAGAGTGTCTTTCTTGTAAGGCGAGCTAGTGTTTGTTTCCAGTCAGAAATGGAATTGAATCACATGCAGTTTATTTTCCTACGAGCAAGACTTCTTTTCTGTTAAGAAGAGTCACTATTGTGCTCCCATTGTCGTACACAGTGCAAATAGCCCTCGCGTCTGTTCCCAGCAAGTACAGTGTATTGGACTGAAGAGAAGCTACTGTTCTTGTCAATTTCCTAAGCAGAGTTGAAGTAGATTTGTCCCGTGTGTGTAAAAAGAAGAGTTCTTTTGTTCTGAGGAAGCTCACTGTTCTGGCCATTTAGGAGACAGAGTAGAGTAGAAGTGTGCTGTTTTCTCAAAACCAGAGGGTGTTTCTTGTAAGGCAAGCTAGTGTTTGTTTCCCTGTCAAACTGGAGTTGAATCACATGCACTTTCTGGTCCTACGAACAAGACTAGTTTTCTGGTAAGAAGAGTCACTAATGCGGTCCATTTGCCACACATTGCAAATAGCACTCGCGTCTGTTTCCAGCAAGTACAGTGTATTGGACTGAAGAGAAGCTCCTGTTCTTGTCAGTTTCCTCAGCAGAGTTGAAGTAGATTTGGCCCATGTGTGAAGGAAGAACAGTTCTTTTGTTCTGAGCAAGCTCACAGTTCTGGCCCTATAGGAAACACAGTAGAGTAGAAGAGTGCTCTTTTCTCAAAAGCAGAGTGTGTTTCTTGTAAGGCGAGCTATTGTTTGTTTCCCTGTCAGAAGTGGAGTTGAATCAGATGTGGTTTCTGGTCCTACGAGCCAGACTTGTTTTCTGGTAAGAAGAGTCACTAATGCGATCCATTTGCCACACAGTACAAATAGCATTCGCGTCTGTTCCAAGCATTTTCAGTGTATTGGACTGAAGAGAAGCTACTATTCTTTGCAGTTTCCTAAGCAGAGTGGAAATAGATATGGCCCGTGTGTGTAGGAGCACAGTTCTTTTGTTCTGAGCAAGCTCCCTGTTCCGGCCCTATAGGAAACACAGTATAGTAGAAGAGTGCTATTTTCTCAAAAGCAGAGGGTGTTTCTTGTAAGGCGAGCTAGTGTTTGTTTCACAGTCAGAAATGGAGTTGAATCACATGCAGTTTCTTGTCCTACGAGCAAGACTTGTTTTCTGTTAAGAAGAGTCACTATTGTGCTCCCATTGCCGTACACAGTGCAAATTGCACTCGAGTCTGTTGACAACAAGAACAGTGTATTGGACTGAAGAGAAGCTACTGTTCTGGTCAGTTTCCTAAGCAGAGTTGAATTAGATATGGCCCGTGTGTGTAGGAAGCACAGTTCTTTTGTTCTCAGCAAGCTCACTGTTCTGATCCTATAGGAAACACAATAGAGTAGAAGAGTGCTTTTTCTCAAAAGCAGAGTGTGTTTCTTGTAAGGCGAGTTGGTGTTTGTTTCCCTGTCAGAAATGGAGTTGAATCACATGCAGTTTCTGGTCCTACGAACAAGACTTATTTTCTGTTAAAAAGAGTCACTATTGCGATCCAAATGCCACACAGTGTAAATAGCACTCGCGTCTGTTGCCAGCAATACAGTGTATTGGACTGAAGAAGAGCTCCTGTTCTTGTCAGTTTCCTAAGCAGAGTTGAAGTAGGTATGGCCCCCGTGTGTAGGAAGAACAGTTCTTTTGTTCTGAGCAAGCTCACTGTTCTGGCCCTCTAGGAAACACAGTAGAGTAGAAGAGTGCTCTTTTCTCAATAGCAGAGTGTCTTTCTTGTAAGGCGAGCTAGTGTTTGTTTCCCATACAGAAATGCAGTTGAATCACATGCAGTTTCTGGTCCTACGAGCAAGAGTTGTTTTCTGGTAAGAAGAGTCACTCTTGCGATCCCATTGCCATACAGAGTGCAAGTAGCACTCGCATCTGTTTTCAGCAAGTACAGTGTATTGGACTGAAGAGAAGCTACTGTTCTTGTCAATTTCCTAAGCAGAGTTGAATTAGATATGGCCCGTGTGTGTAAAAAGAACACTTCTTTTGTTCTGAGCAAGCTTCCTGTTCTGGCCCTATAGGAGACAGAGGAGAGTAGAAGAGTACTCTTTTCTCAAAAGCAGTGTGTGTTTCTTGTACTGCGAGCTAGTGTTTGTTTCCCTGTTAGAAATGGAATTTAATCACATGCAGTTTCTGGTCCTACGAGCAAGACTTGTTTTCTGGTAAGAAGAGTCAGTATTGCGATCCATTTGCCACACAGTGCAAATAACACTCGCATCTGTTGCCAGCAATACAGTGTATTGGACAGAAGAAGAGCTCCTGTTCTTGTCAGTTTCCTAAGCAGAGTTGAAGTAGGTATGGCCCGTGTGTGTAGCAAGCACAGTTCTTTTGTTCTGAGCAAGCTCACTGTTCTGGCCCTATAGGAAACACAGTAGAGTAGAAGAGTGCTCTTTTCTCAATAGCAGAGTGTGTTTCTTGTAAGGCGAGCTAGTGTTTGTTTCCCATTCAGAAATGGAGTTGAATCACATGCAGTTTCTGGTCCTACGAGCCAGACTTGTTTTCTGTTAAGAAGAGTCACTCTTGAGATCCCATTGCCATACAGAGTGCAAGTAGCACTCGCATCTGTTTCCAGCATGTACAGTGTATTGGACTGAAGAGAAGCTACTGTTCTTGTCAGTTTCCTAAGCAGAGTTGAAGTATTTATGGCCCGTGTGTGTAGGAAGCACAGTTCTTTTGTTCTGAGGAAGCTCACTGTTCTGGCCCTATAGGAAACACAGTAGAGTAGAAGAGTGCTCTTTTCTCAAAATCAGAGTGTCTTTCTTGTAAGGCGAGCTAGTGTTTGTTTCCCAGTCAGAAATGGAGTTGAATCACATGCAGTTTCTTGTCCTACGAGCAAGACTTGTTTTCTGTTAAGAAGAGTCACTACTGTGCTCCCATTGCCGTACACAGTGCAAATAGCACTCGCGTCTGTTCCCAGCAAGTACAGTGTATTGGACTGAAGAGAAGCTCCTGTTCTTGTCAATTTCCTAAGCAGAGTTGAAGTAGATTTGTCCCGTGTGTGTAAAAAGAACAGCTCTTTTGTTCTGAGCAAGCTCACTGTTCAGGCCCTATAGGAGACAGAGTAGAGCAGAAGAGTGCTCTTTTCTCAAAAGCAGAGTGTGTTTCTTCTAAGGCGAGCTAGTCTTTGTTTCCCAGTTCAGAAATGGAGTTGAATCACATGCAGTTTCTGGTCCTACGAGCAAGAGTTGTTTTCTGGTAAGTAGAGTCAGTATTGCGATCCATTTGCCACACAGTGCAAATATCACTCGCAATAGTTCCCAGCAAGTACTGTGTATTGGACTGAAGAGAAGCTCATGTTTTGTCAGTTACCTAAGCAGAGTGGAAACAGATATGGCCCGTGTGTGTAGGAAGCACAGTTCTTTTGTTCTGAGCAAGCTCACTGTTCTGGCCCTCTAGGAAACACAGTAGAGTAGAAGAGTGCTCTTTTCTCAAAAGCAGAGTGTGTTTCTTGTAAGGCGAGCTAATGTTTGTTTCCCAGTCAGAAATGGAGTTGAATCACATGCAGTTTCTTGTCCTACGAGCAAGACTTGTTTTCCATTAAGAAGAGTCCCTATTGTGCTCCCATTGCCGTACACAGTGCAAATAGCACTCGCGTCTGTTCCCAGCAAGTACAGTGTATTGGACTGAAGAGAAGCTACTGTTCTTGTCAATTTCCTAAGCAGAGTTGAAGTAGATATGGCCCGTGTGTGTAAAAAGAACACTTCTTCTGTTCTGAGCAAGCTTCCTGTTCTGGCCCTATAGGAGACAGAGGAGAGTAGAAGAGTACTCTTTTCTCAAAAGCAGTGTGTGTTTCTTGTACTGCGAGCTAGTGTTTGTTTCCCTGTTAGAAATGGAATTTAATCACATGCAGTTTCTGGTCCTACGAGCAAGACTTGTTTTCTGGTAAGAAGAGTCAGTATTGCGATCCATTTGCCACACAGTGCAAATAACACTCGCATCTGTTGCCAGCAATACAGTGTATTGGACTGAAGAAGAGCTCCTGTTCTTGTCAGTTTCCTAAGCAGAGTTGAAGTAGGTATGGCCCGTGTGTGTAGCAAGCACAGTTCTTTTGTTCTTAGCAAGCTCACTGTTCTGGCCCTATAGGAAACACAGTAGAGTAGAAGAGTGCTCTTTTCTCAATAGCAGAGTGTGTTTCTTGTAAGGCGAGCTAGTGTTTGTTTCCCAGTCAGAAATGGAGTTGAATCACATGCAGTTTCTGGTCCTACGAGCCAGACTTGTTTTCTGGTAAGAAGAGTCACTCTTGCGATCCCATTGCCATACAGAGTGCAAGTAGCACTCGCATCTGTTTTCAGCAAGTACAGTGTATTGGACTGAAGAGAAGCTACTGTTCTTGTCAATTTCCTAAGCAGAGTTGAATTAGATATGGCCCGTGTGTGTAAAAAGAACACTTCTTTTGTTCTGAGCAAGCTTCCTGTTCTGGCCCTATAGGAGACAGAGGAGAGTAGAAGAGTACTCTTTTCTCAAAAGCAGTGTGTGTTTCTTGTACTGCGAGCTAGTGTTTGTTTCCCTGTTAGAAATGGAATTTAATCACATTAGTTTCTGGTCCTACGAGCAAGACTTGTTTTCTGGTAAGAAGAGTCAGTATTGCGATCCATTTGCCACACAGTGCAAATAACACTCGCATCTGTTGCCAGCAATACAGTGTATTGGACAGAAGAAGAGCTACTGTTCTTGTCAGTTTCCTAAGCAGAGTTGAAGTAGGTATGGCCCGTGTGTGTAGCAAGCACAGTTCTTTTGTTCTGAGCAAGCTCACTGTTCTGGCCCTATAGGAAACACAGTAGAGTAGAAGAGTGCTCTTTTCTCAATAGCAGAGTGTGTTTCTTGTAAGGCGAGCTAGTGTTTGTTTCCCATTCAGAAATGGAGTTGAATCACATGCAGTTTCTGGTCCTACGAGCCAGACTTGTTTTCTGTTAAGAAGAGTCACTCTTGAGATCCCATTGCCATACAGAGTGCAAGTAGCACTCGCATCTGTTTCCAGCATGTACAGTGTATTGGACTGAAGAGAAGCTACTGTTCTTGTCAGTTTCCTAAGCAGAGTTGAAGTATTTATGGCCCGTGTGTGTAGGAAGCACAGTTCTTTTGTTCTGAGGAAGCTCACTGTTCTGGCCCTATAGGAAACACAGTAGAGTAGAAGAGTGCTCTTTTCTCAAAATCAGAGTGTCTTTCTTGTAAGGCGAGCTAGTGTTTGTTTCCCAGTCAGAAATGGAGTTGAATCACATGCAGTTTCTTGTCCTACGAGCAAGACTTGTTTTCTGTTAAGAAGAGTCACTACTGTGCTCCCATTGCCGTACACAGTGCAAATAGCACTCGCGTCTGTTCCCAGCAAGTACAGTGTATTGGACTGAAGAGAAGCTCCTGTTCTTGTCAATTTCCTAAGCAGAGTTGAAGTAGATTTGTCCCGTGTGTGTAAAAAGAACAGCTCTTTTGTTCTGAGCAAGCTCACTGTTCTGGCCCTATAGGAGACAGAGTAGAGCAGAAGAGTGCTCTTTTCTCAAAAGCAGAGTGTGTTTCTTCTAAGGCGAGCTAGTCTTTGTTTCCCAGTTCAGAAATGGAGTTGAATCACATGCAGTTTCTGGTCCTACGAGCAAGAGTTGTTTTCTGGTAAGTAGAGTCAGTATTGCGATCCATTTGCCACACAGTGCAAATATCACTCGCAATAGTTCCCAGCAAGTACTGTGTATTGGACTGAAGAGAAGCTCATGTTTTGTCAGTTACCTAAGCAGAGTGGAAACAGATATGGCCCGTGTGTGTAGGAAGCACAGTTCTTTTGTTCTGAGCAAGCTCACTGTTCTGGCCCTCTAGGAAACACAGTAGAGTAGAAGAGTGCTCTTTTCTCAAAAGCAGAGTGTGTTTCTTGTAAGGCGAGCTAATGTTTGTTTCCCAGTCAGAAATGGAGTTGAATCACATGCAGTTTCTTGTCCTACGAGCAAGACTTGTTTTCCATTAAGAAGAGTCCCTATTGTGCTCCCATTGCCGTACACAGTGCAAATAGCACTCGCGTCTGTTCCCAGCAAGTACAGTGTATTGGACTGAAGAGAAGCTACTGTTCTTGTCAATTTCCTAAGCAGAGTTGAAGTAGATATGGCCCGTGTGTGTAAAAAGAACACTTCTTCTGTTCTGAGCAAGCTTCCTGTTCTGGCCCTATAGGAGACAGAGGAGAGTAGAAGAGTACTCTTTTCTCAAAAGCAGTGTGTGTTTCTTGTACTGCGAGCTAGTGTTTGTTTCCCTGTTAGAAATGGAATTTAATCACATGCAGTTTCTGGTCCTACGAGCAAGACTTGTTTTCTGGTAAGAAGAGTCAGTATTGCGATCCATTTGCCACACAGTGCAAATAACACTCGCATCTGTTGCCAGCAATACAGTGTATTGGACTGAAGAAGAGCTCCTGTTCTTGTCAGTTTCCTAAGCAGAGTTGAAGTAGGTATGGCCCGTGTGTGTAGCAAGCACAGTTCTTTTGTTCTTAGCAAGCTCACTGTTCTGGCCCTATAGGAAACACAGTAGAGTAGAAGAGTGCTCTTTTCTCAATAGCAGAGTGTGTTTCTTGTAAGGCGAGCTAGTGTTTGTTTCCCAGTCAGAAATGGAGTTGAATCACATGCAGTTTCTGGTCCTACGAGCCAGACTTGTTTTCTGGTAAGAAGAGTCACTCTTGAGATCCCATTGCCATACAGAGTGCAAGTAGCACTCGCATCTGTTTCCAGCATGTACAGTGTATTGGACTGAAGAGAAGCTACTGTTCTTGTCAGTTTCCTAAGCAGAGTTGAAGTATTTATGGCCCGTGTGTGTAGGAAGCACAGTTCTTTTGTTCTGAGGAAGCTCACTGTTCTGGCCCTATAGGAAACACAGTAGAGTAGAAGAGTGCTCTTTTCTCAAAAGCAGAGTGTGTTTCTTGTAAGGCAAGCCAGTGTTTGTTTCCCTGTCAAACTGGAGTTGAATCACATGCAGTTTCTGGTCCTACGAACAAGACTAGTTTTCTGGTAAGAAGAGTCACTAATGCGATCCATTTGCCACACAGTGCAAATAGCACTCGTGTCTGTTCCCAGCAAGTACAGTGTATTGGACTGAAGAGAAACTCCTGTTCTTGTCAGTTTCCTAAGCAGAGTTAAAGTAGATATGGCCCGTGTGTGTAGGAAGAACAGTTCTTTTGTTCTGAGCAAGCTCACTGTTCTGGCCCTATAGGAAACACAGTAGAGTAGAAGAGTGCTCTTTTCTCAAAAGCAGAGTGTGTTTCTTGTAAGGCGAGCTAGTGTTTGTTTTCCTGTCTGAAATGGAGTTGAATCAGATGCAGTTTCTGGTCCTACGAGCCAGACTTGTTCTCTGGTAAGAAGAGTCACTCTTGTGATCCCATTGCCATACGGAGTGCAAGTAGCACTCGCATCTGTTTCCAGCATGTACAGTGTATTGGACTGAAGAGAAGCTACTGTTCTTGTCAGTTTCCTAAGCAGAGTTGAAGTATTTATGGCCCGTGTGTGTAGGAAGCACAGTTCTTTTGTTCTGGGGAAGCTCACTGTTCTGGCCCTATAGGAAACACAGTAGAGTAGAAGAGTGCTCTTTTCTCAAAAGCAGAGTGTGTTTCTTGTAAGGCGAGCTATTGTTTGTTTTCCTGTCAGAAGTGGAGTTGAATCAGATGTGGTTTCTGGTCCTACGAGCCAGACTTGTTTTCTGGTAAGAAGAGTCACTAATGCGATCCATTTGCCACACAGTACAAATAGCATTCGCGTCTGTTCCAAGCATTTTCAGTGTATTGGACTGAAGAGAAGCTACTATTCTTTGCAGTTTCCTAAGCAGAGTGGAAATAGATATGGCCCGTGTGTGTAGGAGCACAGTTCTTTTGTTCTGAGCAAGCTCCCTGTTCCGGCCCTATAGGAAACACAGTATAGTAGAAGAGTGCTATTTTCTCAAAAGCAGAGGGTGTTTCTTGTAAGGCGAGCTAGTGTTTGTTTCACAGTCAGAAATGGAGTTGAATCACATGCAGTTTCTTGTCCTACGAGCAAGACTTGTTTTCTGTTAAGAAGAGTCACTATTGTGCTCCCATTGCCGTACACAGTGCAAATTGCACTCGAGTCTGTTGCCAACAAGAACAGTGTATTGGACTGAAGAGAAGCTACTGTTCTGGTCAGTTTCCTAAGCAGAGTTGAATTAGATATGGCCCGTGTGTGTAGGAAGCACAGTTCTTTTGTTCTCAGCAAGCTCACTGTTCTGATCCTATAGGAAACACAATAGAGTAGAAGAGTGCTTTTTCTCAAAAGCAGAGTGTGTTTCTTGTAAGGCGAGTTGGTGTTTGTTTCCCTGTCAGAAATGGAGTTGAATCACATGCAGTTTCTGGTCCTACGAACAAGACTTATTTTCTGTTAAAAAGAGTCACTATTGCGATCCAAATGCCACACAGTGTAAATAGCACTCGCGTCTGTTGCCAGCAATACAGTGTATTGGACTGAAGAAGAGCTCCTGTTCTTGTCAGTTTCCTAAGCAGAGTTGAAGTAGGTATGGCCCCCGTGTGTAGGAAGAACAGTTCTTTTGTTCTGAGCAAGCTCACTGTTCTTGCCCTCTAGGAAACACAGTAGAGTAGAAGAGTGCTCTTTTCTCAATAGCAGAGTGTCTTTCTTGTAAGGCGAGCTAGTGTTTGTTTCCCATACAGAAATGCAGTTGAATCACATGCAGTTTCTGGTCCTACGAGCAAGAGTTGTTTTCTGGTAAGAAGAGTCACTCTTGCGATCCCATTGCCATACAGAGTGCAAGTAGCACTCGCATCTGTTTTCAGCAAGTACAGTGTATTGGACTGAAGAGAAGCTACTGTTCTTGTCAATTTCCTAAGCAGAGTTGAATTAGATATGGCCCGTGTGTGTAAAAAGAACACTTCTTTTGTTCTGAGCAAGCTTCCTGTTCTGGCCCTATAGGAGACAGAGGAGAGTAGAAGAGTACTCTTTTCTCAAAAGCAGTGTGTGTTTCTTGTACTGCGAGCTAGTGTTTGTTTCCCTGTTAGAAATGGAATTTAATCACATGCAGTTTCTGGTCCTACGAGCAAGACTTGTTTTCTGGTAAGAAGAGTCAGTATTGCGATCCATTTGCCACACAGTGCAAATAACACTCGCATCTGTTGCCAGCAATACAGTGTATTGGACAGAAGAAGAGCTCCTGTTCTTGTCAGTTTCCTAAGCAGAGTTGAAGTAGGTATGGCCCGTGTGTGTAGCAAGCACAGTTCTTTTGTTCTGAGCAAGCTCACTGTTCTGGCCCTATAGGAAACACAGTAGAGTAGAAGAGTGCTCTTTTCTGAATAGCAGAGTGTGTTTCTTGTAAGGCGAGCTAGTGTTTGTTTCCCATTCAGAAATGGAGTTGAATCACATGCAGTTTCTGGTCCTACGAGCCAGACTTGTTTTCTGTTAAGAAGAGTCACTCTTGAGATCCCATTGCCATACAGAGTGCAAGTAGCACTCGCATCTGTTTCCAGCATGTACAGTGTATTGGACTGAAGAGAAGCTCCTGTTCTTGTCAGTTTCCTAAGCAGAGTTGAAGTATTTATGGCCCGTGTGTGTAGGAAGCACAGTTCTTTTGTTCTGAGGAAGCTCACTGTTCTGGCCCTATAGGAAACACAGTAGAGTAGAAGAGTGCTCTTTTCTCAAAATCAGAGTGTCTTTCTTGTAAGGCGAGCTAGTGTTTGTTTCCCAGTCAGAAATGGAGTTGAATCACATGCAGTTTCTTGTCCTACGAGCAAGACTTGTTTTCTGTTAAGAAGAGTCACTACTGTGCTCCCATTGCCGTACACAGTGCAAATAGCACTCGCGTCTGTTCCCAGCAAGTACAGTGTATTGGACTGAAGAGAAGCTCCTGTTCTTGTCAATTTCCTAAGCAGAGTTGAAGTAGATTTGTCCCGTGTGTGTAAAAAGAACAGCTCTTTTGTTCTGAGCAAGCTCACTGTTCTGGCCCTATAGGAGACAGAGTAGAGCAGAAGAGTGCTCTTTTCTCAAAAGCAGAGTGTGTTTCTTCTAAGGCGAGCTAGTCTTTGTTTCCCAGTTCAGAAATGGAGTTGAATCACATGCAGTTTCTGGTCCTACGAGCAAGAGTTGTTTTCTGGTAAGTAGAGTCAGTATTGCGATCCATTTGCCACACAGTGCAAATATCACTCGCAATAGTTCCCAGCAAGTACTGTGTATTGGACTGAAGAGAAGCTCATGTTTTGTCAGTTACCTAAGCAGAGTGGAAACAGATATGGCCCGTGTGTGTAGGAAGCACAGTTCTTTTGTTCTGAGCAAGCTCACTGTTCTGGACCTCTAGGAAACACAGTAGAGTAGAAGAGTGCTCTTTTCTCAAAAGCAGAGTGTGTTTCTTGTAAGGCGAGCTAATGTTTGTTTCCCAGTCAGAAATGGAGTTGAATCACATGCAGTTTCTTGTCCTACGAGCAAGACTTGTTTTCCATTAAGAAGAGTCCCTATTGTGCTCCCATTGCCGTACACAGTGCAAATAGCACTCGCGTCTGTTCCCAGCAAGTACAGTGTATTGGAATGAAGAGAAGCTACTGTTCTTGTCAATTTCCTAAGCAGAGTTGAAGTAGATATGGCCCGTGTGTGTAAAAAGAACACTTCTTCTGTTCTGAGCAAGCTTCCTGTTCTGGCCCTATAGGAGACAGAGGAGAGTAGAAGAGTACTCTTTTCTCAAAAGCAGTGTGTGTTTCTTGTACTGCGAGCTAGTGTTTGTTTCCCTGTTAGAAATGGAATTTAATCACATGCAGTTTCTGGTCCTACGAGCAAGACTTGTTTTCTGGTAAGAAGAGTCAGTATTGCGATCCATTTGCCACACAGTGCAAATAACACTCGCATCTGTTGCCAGCAATACAGTGTATTGGACTGAAGAAGAGCTCCTGTTCTTGTCAGTTTCCTAAGCAGAGTTGAAGTAGGTATGGCCCGTGTGTGTAGCAAGCACAGTTCTTTTGTTCTGAGCAAGCTCACTGTTCTGGCCCTATAGGAAACACAGTAGAGTAGAAGAGTGCTCTTTTCTCAATAGCAGAGTGTGTTTCTTGTAAGGCGAGCTAGTGTTTGTTTCCCAGTCAGAAATGGAGTTGAATCACATGCAGTTTCTGGTCCTACGAGCCAGACTTGTTTTCTGGTAAGAAGAGTCACTCTTGAGATCCCATTGCCATACAGAGTGCAAGTAGCACTCGCATCTGTTTCCAGCATGTACAGTGTATTGGACTGAAGAGAAGCTACTGTTCTTGTCAGTTTCCTAAGCAGAGTTGAAGTATTTATGGCCCGTGTGTGTAGGAAGCACAGTTCTTTTGTTCTGAGGAAGCTCACTGTTCTGGCCCTATAGGAAACACAGTAGAGTAGAAGAGTGCTCTTTTCTCAAAAGCAGAGTGTGTTTCTTGTAAGGCAAGCCAGTGTTTGCTTCCCTGTCAAACTGGAGTTGAATCACATGCAGTTTCTGGTCCTACAAACAAGACTAGTTTTCTGGTAAGAAGAGTCACTAATGCGATCCATTTGCCACACAGTGCAAATAGCACTCGTGTCTGTTCCCAGCAAGTACAGTGTATTGGACTGAAGAGAAACTCCTGTTCTTGTCAGTTTCCTAAGCAGAGTTGAAGTAGATATGGCCCGTGTGTGTAGGAAGAATAGTTCTTTTGTTCTGAGCAAGCTCACTGTTCTGGCCCTATAGGAAACACAGTAGAGTAGAAGAGTGCTCTTTTCTCAAAAGCAGAGTGTGTTTCTTGTAAGGCGAGCTAGTGTTTGTTTTCCTGTCCGAAATGGAGTTGAATCAGATGCAGTTTCTGGTCCTACGAGCCAGACTTGTTCTCTGGTAAGAAGAGTCACTCTTGTGATCCCATTGCCATACGGAGTGCAAGTAGCACTCGCATCTGTTTCCAGCATGTACAGTGTATTGGACTGAAGAGAAGCTACTGTTCTTGTCAGTTTCCTAAGCAGAGTTGAAGTATTTATGGCCCGTGTGTGTAGGAAGCACAGTTCTTTTGTTCTGGGGAAGCTCACTGTTCTGGCCCTATAGGAAACACAGTAGAGTAGAAGAGTGCTCTTTTCTCAAAATCAGAGTGTCTTTCTTGTAAGGCGAGCTAGTGTTTGTTTCCCAGGCAGAAATGGAGTTGAATCAGATGCAGTTTCTGGTCCTGCGAGCCAGACTTGTTTTCCGTTAAGAAGAGTCACTATTGTGCTCCCATTGCCGTACACAGTGCAAATAGCACTCGCGTCTGTTCCCAGCAAGTACAGTGTATTGGACTGAAGAGAAGCTACTGTTCTTGTCAATTTCCTAAGCAGAGTTGAAGTAGATATGGCCCGTGTGTGTAAAAAGAACAGTTCTTTTGTTCTGAGCAAGCTCACTGTTCTGGCCCTATAGGAGACAGAGTAGAGTAGAAGAGAGCTCTTTTCTCAAAAGCAGAGTGTGTTTCTTGTAAGGCAAGCCAGTGTTTGTTTCCCTGTCAAACTGGAGTTGAATCACATGCAGTTTCTGGTCCTACGAACAAGACTAGTTTTCTGGTAAGAAGAGTCACTAATGCGATCCATTTGCCACACAGTGCATATAGCACTCGTGTCTGTTCCCAGCAAGTACAGTGTATTGGACTGAAGAGAAGCTCCTGTTCTTGTCAGTTTCCTAAGCAGAGTTGAAGTAGATATGGCCCGTGTGTGTAGGAAGAACAGTTCTTTTGTTCTGAGCAAGCTCACTGTTCTGGCCCTATAGGAAACACAGTAGAGTAGAAGAGTGCCCTTTTCTCAAAAGCAGAGTGTGTTTCTTGTAAGGCGAGCTAGTGTTTGTTTTCCTGTCCGAAATGGAGTTGAATCAGATGCAGTTTCTGGTCCTACGAGCCAGACTTGTTCTCTGGTAAGAAGAGTCACTCTTGTGATCCCATTGCCATACGGAGTGCAAGTAGCACTCGCATCTGTTTAAAGCATGTACAGTGTATTGGACTGAAGAGAAGCTACTGTTCTTGTCAGTTTCCTAAACAGAGTTGAAGTATTTATGGCCCGTGTGTGTAGGAAGCACAGTTCTTTTGTTCTGGGGAAGCTCACTGTTCTGGCCCTATAGTAAACACAGTAGAGTAGAAGAGTGCTCTTTTCTCAAAATCAGAGTGTCTTTCTTGTAAGGCGAGCTGGTGTTTGTTTCCCAGTCAGAAATGGAGTTGAATCACATGCAGTTTCTTGTCCTACGAGCAAGACTTGTTTTCTGTTAAGAAGAGTCACTATTGTGCTCCCATTGCCGTACACAGTGCAAATAGCACTCGCGTCTGTTCCCAGCAAGTACAGTGTATTGGACTGAAGAGAAGCTACTCTTCTTGACAGTTTCTTAAGCAGAGTTGAAGTAGATATGGCCCGTGTGTGTAGGAAGCACAGTTCTTTTGTTCTGAGGAAGCTCACTGTTCTGGCCCTATAGGAAACACAGTAGAGTAGAAGAGTGCTCTTTTCTCAAAAGCAGAGTGTGTTTCTTGGACGGCGAGCTAGTGTTTGTTTCCCAGTCAGAAATGGAGTTGAATCACATGCAGTTTCTGGTCCTACGAGCAAGAGTTTTTTTCTGGTAGGAAGAGTCTCTATTGCGTTCTAATTGCCATACACAGTGCAAGTAGCACTCGCATCTGTTCCCAGCAAGTACAGTGTATTGGAATGAAGAGAAGCTACTGTTCTTGTCAGTTTCCTAAGCAGAGTTGAAGTAGATATGGCCCATGTGTTTAGGAAGCACAGTTCTTTTGTTCTGAGCAAACTCACTGTTCTGGCCCTCTAAAAAACACAGTAGAGTAGAAGAGTGCTCTTTTCTCAAAATCAGAGTGTCTTTCTTGTAAGGCGAGCTAGTGTTTGTTTCCCAGTCAGAAATGGAGTTGAATCACATGCAGTTTCTTGTCCTATGAGCAAGACTTGTTTTCCGTTAAGAAGAGTCACTATTGTGCTCCCATTGCCGTACACAGTGCAAATAGCACTCGCGTCTGTTCCCAGCAAGTACAGTGTATTGGACTGAAGAGAAGCTACTGTTCTTGTCAATTTCCTAAGCAGAGTTGAAGTCGATATGGCCCGTGTGTGTAAAAAGAACAGTTCTTTTGTTCTGAGCAAGCTCACTGTTCTGGCCCTATTGGGGAAAGAGTAGAGTAGAAGAGTGCTCTTTTCTCAAAAGCAGAGTGTGTTTCTTGTAAGGCGAGCTAGTGTTTGTTTCCCTGTCAAACTGGAGTTGAATCACATGCACTTTCTGGTCCTACGAACAAGACTAGTTTTCTGGTAAGAAGAGACACTAATGCGATCCATTTGCCACACATTGCAAATAGCACTCGCGTCTGTTCCCAGCAAGTACAGTGTATTGGACTGAAGAGAAGCTCCTGTTCTTGTCAGTTTCCTAAGCAGAGTTGAAGTAGATATGGCCCATGTGTGTAGGAAGCACAGTTCTTTTGTTCTGAGGAAGCTCACTGTTCTGGCCCTATAGGAAACACAGTAGAGTAGAAGAGTGCTCTTTTCTCAAAAGCAGAGTGTGTTTCTTGTAAGTCGAGCTAGTCTTTGTTTCCCAGTTCAGAAATGGAGTTGAATCACATGCAGTTTCTGGTCCTACGAGCAAGAGTTGTTTTCTGTAAGTAGAGTCAGTATTGCGATCCATTTGCCACACAGTGCAAATATCACTCGCAATAGTTCCCAGCAAGTACTGTGTATTGGACTGAAGAGAAGCTCATGTTTTGTCAGTTTCCTAAGCAGAGTGGAAACAGATATGGCCCGTGTGTGTAGGAAGCACAGTTCTTTTGTTCTGAGCAAGCTCACTGTTCTGGACCTCTAGGAAACACAGTAGAGTAGAAGAGTGCTCTTTTCTCAAAAGCAGAGTGTGTTTCTTGTAAGGCGAGCTAATGTTTGTTTCCCAGTCAGAAATGGAGTTGAATCACATGCAGTTTCTTGTCCTACGAGCAAGACTTGTTTTCCATTAAGAAGAGTCCCTATTGTGCTCCCATTGCCGTACACAGTGCAAATAGCACTCGCGTCTGTTCCCAGCAAGTACAGTGTATTGGACTGAAGAGAAGCTACTGTTCTTGTCAATTTCCTAAGCAGAGTTGAAGTAGATATGGCCCGTGTGTGTAAAAAGAACACTTCTTTTGTTCTGAGCAATCTTCCTGTTCTGGCCCTATAGGAGACAGAGGAGAGTAGAAGAGTACTCTTTTCTCAAAAGCAGTGTGTGTTTCTTGTACTGCGAGCTAGTGTTTGTTTCCCTGTTAGAAATGGAATTTAATCACATGCAGTTTCTGGTCCTACGAGCAAGACTTGTTTTCTGGTAAGAAGAGTCAGTATTGCGATCCATTTGCCACACAGTGCAAATAACACTCGCATCTGTTGCCAACAAGTACAGTGTATTGGACTGAAGAGAAGCTACTGTTCTTGTCAGTTTCCTAAGCAGAGTTGAAGTAGATATGGCCCGTGTGTGTAGGAAGCACAGTTCTTTTGTTCTAAGCAAGCTCACTGTTCTGTTCCTATAGGAAACACAATAGAGAAGAAGAGTGCTTTTTCTCAAAAGCAGAGTGTGTTTCTTTTAAGGCGAACTAGTGTTTGCTTCCCTGTCAGAAATGGAGTTGAATCACATGCAGTTTCTGGTCCTACGAGCAAGACTTATTTTCTGGTAAGAAGAGTCACTATTGCGATCCATTTGCCACACAGTGTAAATAGCATTCGCGTCTGTTGCCAGCAATACAGTGTATTGGACTGAAGAAGAGCTCCTGTTCTTGTCAGTTTCCTAAGCAGAGTTGAAATAGGTATGGCCCGTGTGTGTAGTAAGCACAGTTCTTTTGTTCTGAGCAAGCTCACTGTTCTGGCCCTATAGGAAACACAGTAGAGTAGAAATTGCTCTTTTCTCAATAGCAGAGTGTGTTTCTTGTAAGGCGAGCTAGTGTTTGTTTCCCATTCAGAAATGGAGTTGAATCACATGCAGTTTATGGTCCTACGAGCCAGACTTGTTTTCTGGTAAGAAGAGTCACTCTTGAGATCCCATTGCCATACAGAGTGCAAGTAGCACTCGCATCTGTTTCCAGCATGTACAGTGTATTGGACTGAAGAGAAGCTACTGTTCTTGTCAGTTTCCTAAGCAGAGTTGAAGTATTTATGGCCCGTGTGTGTAGGAAGCACAGTTCTTTTGTTCTGAGGAAGCTCACTGTTCTGGCCCTATAGGAAACACAGTAGAGTAGAAGAGTGCTCTTTTCTCAAAATCAGAGTGTCTTTCTTGTAAGGCGAGCTAGTGTTTGTTTCCCAGTCAGAAATGGAGTTGAATCACATGCAGTTTCTTGTCCTACGAGCAAGACTTGTTTTCTGTTAAGAAGAGTCACTACTGTGCTCCCATTGCCTTACACAGTGCAAATAGCACTCGCGTCTGTTCCCAGCAAGTACAGTGTATTGGACTGAACAGAAGTTACTGTTCTTGTCAGTTTCCTAAGCAGAGTTGAAGTAGATATGGCCCATGTGTTTAGGAAGCACAGTTCTTTTGTTCTGAGCAAACTCACTGTTCTGGCCCTATAGGAAACACAGTAGAGTAGAAGAGTGCTCTTTTCTCAAAATCAGAGTGTCTTTCATGTAAGGCGAGCTAGTGTTTGTTTCCCTGTCAGAAATGGAGTTGAATCACATGCAGTTTCTTGTCCTACGAGCAAGATTTGTTTTCTGTTAAGAAGAGTCACTATTGTGCTCCCATTGCCGTACACAGTGCAAATAGCACTCGCGTCTGTTCCCAGCAAGTACAGTGTATTGGACTGAAGAGAAGCTACTGTTC
>NW_026737003.1:0-53000 GCF_949786415.1 Peromyscus eremicus | reverse complement strand
GAAACACAGTAGAGTAGAAAAGTGCTCTTTTCTCAAAAGCAGAGTGTGTTTCTTGCAAGGAGAGCTAGCGTTTTTTTTTCCCAGTCCTATATGAAGTTGAATCACATGCAGTTTCTGATTCTACGAGCAAGAGTTGTTTTCTGGTAAGAAGAGTCACTATTGCGCTCCCATTGTCATACACAGGGCAAATAGCACTGGCGTCGGTTCCCAGCATGTACAGTGTATTGGACTGAAGAGAATCTACTGTTCTTCTCAGGTTCCTAAGCAGAAATGAACTAGATATGGCCGTGTATGTAGGAACCACTGTTCTTTTGTTCTGAGCATGCTCACTGTTCGGACCCCATAGGAAACACAGTAGAGTAGAAGAGTGATCTTTTCTCTAAAGCAGAGTGTGTTTCTTGTAAGGCGAGCTAGTGTTTGTTTCCCAGACCTAAATGGAGTTGAATCCCATGCAGTATCTGGTCCTACGAGCAAGAGTTGTTTTCTGGTAAGAAGAATCACTATTGCGCTCACAATGTCATACACAGTGCAAATAGCTTTGGCGTCGGTTCCCAGCAAGTACAGTGTATTGGACTGAAGAGGAGCTACTGTTCTTGTCAGTTTCCTAAGCAGAGTTGAACTAGATATGGCCCGTGTGTGTAGGAAGCACAGTTATTTTTTTCTAAGCAAGCTCACTGTTCGGACCCCATAGGAAACACAGTAGTGTAGAGGAGTGCTCTTTTCTCAAAAACAGAGTGTGTTTCTTGTAAGGCAGGCTAGCGTTTTTTTCCCAGTCCTATATGGAGTTGAATCCCATGCAGTTTCTGGTCCTACGAGCAAGAGTTGTTTTCTGGTAAGAAGAGTCACTATTGTGCTCCCATTGTCATACACAGGGCAAATAGCTCTGGCGTCGGTTCCCAGCAAGTACAGTGTATTGGACTGAAGAGGATCTACTGTTCTTGTCAGTTTCCTAAGCAGAATTGAACTAGATATGGCCGTGTGTGTAGGAGGCACAGTTCTCTTGTTCTGATCAAGCTCACTGTTCTGGCCCTATAGGAAACACAGTAGAGTAGAAGAGTGCTCTTTTCTCAAAAGCAGAGTGTGTTTCTTGTAAGGCGAGCTAGCGTTTGTTTCCTAGTCCTAAATGGAGTTGAATCACTTGCAGTTTCTGGTCCTATGAGCAAGAGTTGTTTTCTGGTAAGGAAAGTCACTATTGCGCTCCCATTGCCATACATAGTGCAAATAGCACTCGCGTCTGTTCCCAGCAAGTACAGTGTATTGGACTGAAGAGGAGCTACTGTTCTTGTCATTTTCCTAAGAGGAGTTGAACTAGATATGGCCCGTGTGTGTAGGAAACACAGTTCTTTTTTTCTGAGAAAGCACACTGTGCGGACACCATAAGAAACACAGTAGAGTAGATGAGTGCTCTATTCTCAAAATTAGATTGTGTTCCTTGAAAGGCGAGCTAGTATTTACTTCCCAGTCAGAAATGGAGTTGAATCACATGCAGTTTCTGGTCCTACGAGCAAGAGTTGTTTTCTGGTAAGAAGAGTCAATATTGCGCTCCCACTGTCATACACAGGGCAAATAGCACTGGCGTCGGTTCCCAGCATGTACAGTGTATTGGACTGAAGAGAACCTACTGTTCTTGTCAGTTTCCTAAGCAGAATTAAACTAGTTATGGCCGTGTATGTAGGAAGCACAGTTCTTTTGTTCTGAGCAAACTCTCTGTTCTGGCCCTATAGGAAACACAGTGGAGTAGAAGAGTGCTCTTTTCTCAAAAGCAGAGTGTGTTTCTTGTAAGGCGAGCTAGCGTTTGTTTCCAGTCCTAAATGGAGTTGAATCACATGCAGTTTTTGGTCCTACCAGCAAGAGTTGTTTTCTCTAAAGGAAAGTCACTATTGCGCTCCATTTGCCTTACACAGTGCAAATAGCAGTTGCGTCTGTTTCCAGCAAGTACAGTGTATTGGACTGAAGAGGAGCTACTGTTCTTGTCAGTTTCCTAAGCAGAGTTGAACTAGATATGGCCGTGTGTGTAGGAAGCACAGTTCTTTTGTTCTGAGCAACCTCACTGTTCAGACCCCATTGGAAACACAATAGAGTAGAAGCGTGCTCTTTTCTCAAAAGCAGAGTGTGTTTCTTGTAAGGCAAGATAGCGTTTGTTTCCCAGTACTAAATGGAGTTGAATCCCATGCAGTTTGTGGTCCTACGAGCAAGAGTTGTTTTCTGGTAAGAAGAGTCACTATTGTGCTCCCATTGTCATACACAGGGCAAATAGCACTGGCGTCTGTTCCCAGCATGTACAGTGTATTGGACTGAAGAGGAGCTACTGTTCTTGTCAGTTTCCTAAGCAGAATTGTACTAGATATGGCCGTGTGTGTAGGAAGCACAGTTCTCTTGTTCTGATCAAGCTCACTGTTCTGGCCCTATAGGATACACAGAAGAGTAGAAGAGTGCTCTTTTCTCAAAAGCAGAGTGTGTTTCTTGTAAGGCGAGCTAGAGTTTGTTTCCCAGTCCTAAATGGAGTTGAATCACATGCAGTTTCTGGTCATATGAGCAAGAGTTGTTTTCTGGTAAGGAAAGTCACTGTTGTACTCCCATTGCCATACATAGTGCAAATAGCACTCGCGTCTTTTCCCAGCCAGTACAGTGTATTGGACTGAAGAGGAGCTACTGTTCTTGTCATTTTCCTAAGAGGAGTTGAACCAGATATGGCCCATGTGTGTAGGAAGCACACTTCTTTTTTTCTGAGAAAGCTCACTGTGCGGACACCACAGGAAACACAGTAGAGTAGATGAGTGCTCTCTTCTCAAAATTTGATTGTGTTTCTGGAAAGGCGAGCTAGTGTTTGTTTTCCAGTCAGAAATGGAGTTGAATCCCATGCAGTTTGTGGTCCTACGAGCAAGAGTTGCTTTCTGGTAAGAAGAGTCACTATTGTGCTCCCATTGCCATACACAGTGCAAATAGCACTTGCGTCTGTTCCCAGCAAGTACAGTGTATTGGACTGAAGAGGAGCTACTGTTCTTGTCATTTTCCTAAGAGGAGTTGAACTAGATATGGCCCGTGTGTGTAGGAAACACAGTTCTTTTTTTCTGAGAAAGCACACTGTGTGGACATCATAAGAAACACAGTAGAGTAGATGAATGCTCTTTTCTCAAAATTAGATTGTGTTCCTTGAAAGGCGAGATAGTATTTACTTCCCAGTCAGAAATGGAGTTGAATCCCACGCAGTTTCTGGTCCTACCAGTAAGAGGTGTTTTCTGGTAAGAAGAGTCACTATTGTGCTCCCATTGCCATACACAGTGCAAAAAGCACATGCGTCTGTTCCCAGCAAGTACAGTGTATTGGACTGAAGAGGAGCTACTGTTCTTGTCAGTTTCCTAAGCAGAGTTGAACCAGATATGGCCCGTGTGTGTAGTAAGCACATTTCTTTTGTTCTGAGCAAGCTCACTGTTCGGACACCATAGGAAACACAGTAGAGTAGAAGAGTGCTCTTTTCTCAAGAGTAGAGTGTGTTTCTTGTAAGGCGAGCTAGCGTTTTTTTCCCAGTCCTAAATGGAGTTGAATCACATGCAGTTTCTGGTCCTACGAGCAAGAGTTGATTTCTGGTAAGAAGAGTCAATATTGCGCACCCATTGTCATACACAGGGCAAATAGCACTTGCGTCTGTTCCCAGCAAGTACAGTTTATTGGACTGAAGAGGAGCTACTGTTCTTGTCAGTTTCCTAAGCAGAGTTGAACCAGATATGGCCCGTGTGTGTAGGAAGCACAGGTCTTTTGTTCTGAGCAAGCTCACAGTTCGGACCCTGTAGGAAACACAATAGAGTAGAAGAGTGCCCTTTTCTCAAAAGCAGAGTGTGTTCCTTGTAAGGCGAGCTAGCATTTGTTTCCCAGTCCTAAATGGAGTTGAATCACATCCAGTTTCTGGTCCTATGAGCAAGAGTTGTTTTCTGGTAAGGAAAGACACTATTGCGCTCCCATTCCCATACATAGTGCAAATAGCACTCGCGTCTGTTCCCAGCAAGTACAGTGTATTGGACTGAAGAGGAGCTACTGTTCTTGTCATTTTCATAAGAGTAGTTGAACCAGATATATCCCATGTGTGTAGGAAGCACAGTTCTTTTGTTCTGTGAAAGCACACTATGCGGACATCGTAGGAAACACAGTAGAGTAGATGAATGCTCTATTCTCAAAATTTGATTGTTTTTCTTGAAAGTCGAGCTAGTGTTTGTTTCCCAGTCAGAAATGGAGTTGAGTCCCATGCAGTTTCTGGTACTACGAGCAAGAGTTGTTTTCTGGTAAGAAGAGTCACTATTGCGCTCCCATTGCCATACACAGTGCAAATAGCACTCACGTCTGTTCCCAGCACGTACAGTGTTTTGGAATGAAGAGCAGCTACTGTTCTTGTCAGTTTCCTAAGCAGAGTTGAACTAGATATGGCCCGTGTGTGTAGGAAGCACAGTTCTTTTGTTTTGAGCAAGCTTACAATTCGGACCCCGTAGGAAACACAATAGAGTAGAATAGGGCCCTTTTCTCAAAAGCAGTGTGTGTTTCCTGTAAGGCGAGACAGCGTTTGTTACCCAGTACTAAATGGAGTTGAATCCCATGCAGTTTGTGGTCTTACGAGCAATAGTTGTTTTCTGGTAAGAAGAGTCACTATTGCGCTCCCATTGTCATACACAGGGCAAATAGCACAGGCATCTGTTCCCAGCATGTACAGTGTATTGGACTGAAGAGGAGCTACTGTTCTTGTCAGTTTCCTAAGCAGAGTTGAACTAGATATGGCCCGTGTGTGTAGGAAGCACAGGTCTTTTGTTCTGAGCAAGCTCACAGTTCGGGCCCCGTAGGAAACACAATAGAATAGAAGAGTGCCCTTTTCTCAAAAGCAGAGTGTGTTTCTTGTAAGGCGAGCTAGCGTTTGTTTCCCAGTCCTAAATGGAGTTGAATCACATGCAGTTTCTGGTCCTACGAGCAAGAGTTGTTTTCTGGTAAGAAGAGTCAATATTGCGCTCCCATTGTCATACACAGGGCAAATAGCACTGGCGTCGGTTCCCAGCATGTACGGTGTATTGGACTGAAGAGAACCTACTGTTCTTGTCAGGTTCCTAACCAGAATTGAACTAGTTATGGCCGTGTATGTAGGAAGCACAGTTCTTTTG
This sequence comes from Peromyscus eremicus, assembly GCF_949786415.1. Lineage (NCBI taxonomy): Eukaryota > Metazoa > Chordata > Mammalia > Rodentia > Cricetidae > Peromyscus > Peromyscus eremicus. Next base: position 47,862 of record NW_026737003.1, on the reverse strand, counting down.
TTCTGAGCAAGCTCTCTGTTCTGGCCCTATAGGAAACACAGTAGAGTAGAAGAGTGCTCTTTTCTCAAAAGCAGAGTGTGTTTCTTGTAAGGCGAGCTAGCGTTTGTTTCCGGTCCTAAATGGAGTTGAATCACATGCATATTTTGGTCCTACCTGCAAGAGTTGTTTTCTCTTAAGGAAAGTCACTATTGCGCTCCCTTTGCCATACACAGTGCAAATAGCAGTCGCGTCTGTTTCCAGCAAGTACAGTGTATTGGACTGAAGAGGAGCTACTGTTCTTGTCAGTTTCCTAAGCAGAGTTGAACTAGATATGGCCTTGTGTGTAGAAAGCACAGTTCTTTTGTTCTGAGCAAGCTCACTGTTCAGACCCCATTGGAAACACAATAGAGTAGAAGCGTGCTCTTTTCTCAAAAGCAGAATGTGTTTCTTGTAAGGCAAGATAGCGTTTGTTTCCCAGTACTAAATGGAGTTGAATCCCATGCAGTTTTGGTCCGACGAGCAAGAGATGTTTTCTGGTAAGAAGAGTCACTATTGTGCTCCCATTGTCATACACAGGGCAAATAGCACTGGCGTCTGTTCCCAGCATGTACAGTGTATTGGACTGAAGAGGATCTACTGTTCTTGTCAGTTTCCTAAGCAGAATTGAACTAGATATGGCCGTGTGTGTAGGAAGCACAGTTCTCTTGTTCTGATCAAGCTCACTGTTCTGGCCCTATAGGATACACAGAAGAGTAGAAGAGTGCTCTTTTCTCAAAAGCAGAGTGTGTTTCTTGTAAGGCGAGCTAGCATTTGTTTCCCAGTCCTAAATGGAGTTGAATCACATGCAGTTTCTGGTCATATGAGCAAGAGTTGTTTTCTGGTAAGGAAAGTCACTGTTGTACTCCCATTGCCATACATAGTGCAAATAGCAATCGCGTCTGTTCCCAGCAAGTACAGTGTATTGGACTGAAGAGGAGCTACTGTTCTTGTCATTTTTCTAAGAGGAGTTGAACCAGATATTGGCCATGTGTGTAGGAAGCACACTTCTTTTGTTCTGAGAAAGCTCACTGTGCGGACATCATAGGAATCACAGTAGAGTAGATGAGTGCTCTCTTCTCAAAATTTGATTGTGTTTCTTGAAAGGCGAGCTAGTATTTGCTTCCCAGTCAAAAATGGAGTTGAATCCCATGCCATTTCTGGTCCTACGAGCAAGAGTTTTTTTCTGGTAAGAAGAGTCACTATTGCGCTCCCATTGTCATACACAGTGCAAATAGCTCTGGCGTCTGTTCCCAGCAAGTACGGTGTATTGGACTGAAGAGCAGCTACTGTTCTTGTCAGTTTCCTAAGCAGAGTATAACTAGATATGGCCCGTGTGTGTAGGAAGCACAGTTCATTTGTTCTTAGCAAGCTCACTGTTCGGACCCCATAGGAAACACTGTAGAGTAGAAGAGTGCTCTTTTCTCAAAAGCAGAGTGCATTTCTTGAAAGGCGAGCTAGTGTTTGTTTCCCAGTCAGAAATGGAATTGAAACCCGTGCAGTTTCTGGTCCTACGAGCAAGAGTTTTTTTCTGGTAAGAGGAGTCACTATTGCGCTCACATTGCCATACACAGTGCAAATAGCACTGGCGTCTGTTCCCTGCATGTACAGAGTATTGGACTGAATTGGAGCTCCTGTTCTTGTCAGATTCCTAAGCAGAGTTGAACTAGATATGTCCCCTGTGTGTAGGAAGCACAGTTCTTTTGTTCTGAGCAAGTTCATTGTTCTGGCCCTTTAGGAAACACAGTAGAGTAGAAGAGTGCTCTTTTCTCAAAAGCAGAGTGTGTTTCTTGTAAGGCGAGCTAGCGTTTCTTTCCCAGTCCTAAATCGAGTTGAATCACATGCAGTTTCTTGTCCTACGAACAAGAGTTGTTTTCTGGTAAGAAGAGTCACTATTGCGCTCCCATTGTCATACACAGGGCAAATAGCACTCGCGTCTGTTCCCCGCAAGTACAGTGTATTGGACTGAAGAGGAGCTACTGTTCTTGTCAGGTTCCTAAGTAGAATTGAACTAGATATGGCCCGTGTGTGTAGGAAGCACAGGTCTTTTGTTCTGAGCAAGCTCACTGTTCAGAACACATAGGAAACACAGTAGAGTAGAAGAGTGCTCTTTTCTCAAAAGCAGAGTGTGCTTCCTGGAAGTCGAGCTAGTGTTTGTTTCCCAGTCCTAAATGGAGTTGAGTCACATACAGTTTTTTGTCCTAAGAGCAAGAGATGTTTTCTGGTAAGACAAGTCACTATTGTGCTCCATTTGCCATACACAGTGCAAATAGCACTCGCGTCTGTTCCCCGCAAGTACAGTGTATTGGACTGAAGAGGAGCTACTGTTCTTGTCAGTTTCCTAAGCAGAGTTGAACTAGATATGGCCCGTGTGTGTAGGAAGCACAGTTCTTTTGTTCTGAGCAAGCTCACTGTTTGGACCTCATAGGAAACACAGTAGAGTAGAAGAATGCTCTTTTCTCTAAAGCAGAGTGTGTTTCTTGTAAGGCGAGCTAGCGTTTGTTTCCCAGACCTAAATGGAGTTGAATCACATGCAGTTTCTGGTCCTACGAGCAAGAGTTGTTTTATGGTAAGAAGAGTCACTATTGAGCTGCTTTTGCCATACACAGTGCAAAAAGCACATGCGTCTGTTCCCAGCAAGTACAGTGTATTGGACTGAAGAGGAGCTACTGTTCTTGTCAGTTTCCTAAGCAGAGTTGAACCAGATATGGCCCGTGTGTGTAGTAAGCACATTTCTTTTGTTCTGAGCAAGCTCACTGTTCGGACACCATAGGAAACACAGTAGAGTAGAAGAGTGCTCTTTTCTCAAGAGTAGAGTGTGTTTCTTGTAAGGCGAGCTAGCGTTTTTTTCCCAGTCCTAAATGGAGTTGAATCACATGCAGTTTCTGGTCCTACGAGCAAGAGTTGATTTCTGGTAAGAAGAGTCAATATTGCGCACCCATTGTCATACACAGGGCAAATAGCACTTGCGTCTGTTCCCAGCAAGTACAGTTTATTGGACTGAAGAGGAGCTACTGTTCTTGTCAGTTTCCTAAGCAGAGTTGAACCAGATATGGCCCGTGTGTGTAGGAAGCACAGGTCTTTTGTTCTGAGCAAGCTCACAGTTCGGACCCTGTAGGAAACACAATAGAGTAGAAGAGTGCCCTTTTCTCAAAAGCAGAGTGTGTTCCTTGTAAGGCGAGCTAGCATTTGTTTCCCAGTCCTAAATGGAGTTGAATCACATCCAGTTTCTGGTCCTATGAGCAAGAGTTGTTTTCTGGTAAGGAAAGACACTATTGCGCTCCCATTCCCATACATAGTGCAAATAGCACTCGCGTCTGTTCCCAGCAAGTACAGTGTATTGGACTGAAGAGGAGCTACTGTTCTTGTCATTTTCATAAGAGTAGTTGAACCAGATATATCCCATGTGTGTAGGAAGCACAGTTCTTTTGTTCTGTGAAAGCACACTATGCGGACATCGTAGGAAACACAGTAGAGTAGGTGAATGCTCTATTCTCAAAATTTGATTGTTTTTCTTGAAAGTCGAGCTAGTGTTTGTTTCCCAGTCAGAAATGGAGTTGAGTCCCATGCAGTTTCTGGTACTACGAGCAAGAGTTGTTTTCTGGTAAGAAGAGTCACTATTGCGCTCCCATTGCCATACACAGTGCAAATAGCACTCACGTCTGTTCCCAGCACGTACAGTGTTTTGGAATGAAGAGCAGCTACTGTTCTTGTCAGTTTCCTAAGCAGAGTTGAACTAGATATGGCCCGTGTGTGTAGGAAGCACAGTTCTTTTGTTTTGAGCAAGCTTACAATTCGGACCCCGTAGGAAACACAATAGAGTAGAATAGGGCCCTTTTCTCAAAAGCAGTGTGTGTTTCCTGTAAGGCGAGACAGCGTTTGTTACCCAGTACTAAATGGAGTTGAATCCCATGCAGTTTGTGGTCTTACGAGCAATAGTTGTTTTCTGGTAAGAAGAGTCACTATTGCGCTCCCATTGTCATACACAGGGCAAATAGCACAGGCATCTGTTCCCAGCATGTACAGTGTATTGGACTGAAGAGGAGCTACTGTTCTTGTCAGTTTCCTAAGCAGAGTTGAACTAGATATGGCCCGTGTGTGTAGGAAGCACAGGTCTTTTGTTCTGAGCAAGCTCACAGTTCGGGCCCCGTAGGAAACACAATAGAATAGAAGAGTGCCCTTTTCTCAAAAGCAGAGTGTGTTTCTTGTAAGGCGAGCTAGCGTTTGTTTCCCAGTCCTAAATGGAGTTGAATCACATGCAGTTTCTGGTCCTACGAGCAAGAGTTGTTTTCTGGTAAGAAGAGTCAATATTGCGCTCCCATTGTCATACACAGGGCAAATAGCACTGGCGTCGGTTCCCAGCATGTACGGTGTATTGGACTGAAGAGAACCTACTGTTCTTGTCAGGTTCCTAACCAGAATTGAACTAGTTATGGCCGTGTATGTAGGAAGCACAGTTCTTTTGTTCTGAGCAAGCTCTCTGTTCTGGCCCTATAGGAAACACAGTAGAGTAGAAGAGTGCTCTTTTCTCAAAAGCAGAGTGTGTTTCTTGTAAGGCGAGCTAGCGTTTGTTTCCGGTCCTAAATGGAGTTGAATCACATGCATATTTTGGTCCTACCTGCAAGAGTTGTTTTCTCTTAAGGAAAGTCACTATTGCGCTCCCTTTGCCATACACAGTGCAAATAGCAGTCGCGTCTGTTTCCAGCAAGTACAGTGTATTGGACTGAAGAGGAGCTACTGTTCTTGTCAGTTTCCTAAGCAGAGTTGAACTAGATATGGCCTTGTGTGTAGAAAGCACAGTTCTTTTGTTCTGAGCAAGCTCACTGTTCAGACCCCATTGGAAACACAATAGAGTAGAAGCGTGCTCTTTTCTCAAAAGCAGAATGTGTTTCTTGTAAGGCAAGATAGCGTTTGTTTCCCAGTACTAAATGGAGTTGAATCCCATGCAGTTTTGGTCCGACGAGCAAGAGATGTTTTCTGGTAAGAAGAGTCACTATTGTGCTCCCATTGTCATACACAGGGCAAATAGCACTGGCGTCTGTTCCCAGCATGTACAGTGTATTGGACTGAAGAGGATCTACTGTTCTTGTCAGTTTCCTAAGCAGAATTGAACTAGATATGGCCGTGTGTGTAGGAAGCACAGTTCTCTTGTTCTGATCAAGCTCACTGTTCTGGCCCTATAGGATACACAGAAGAGTAGAAGAGTGCTCTTTTCTCAAAAGCAGAGTGTGTTTCTTGTAAGGCGAGCTAGCATTTGTTTCCCAGTCCTAAATGGAGTTGAATCACATGCAGTTTCTGGTCATATGAGCAAGAGTTGTTTTCTGGTAAGGAAAGTCACTGTTGTACTCCCATTGCCATACATAGTGCAAATAGCAATCGCGTCTGTTCCCAGCAAGTACAGTGTATTGGACTGAAGAGGAGCTACTGTTCTTGTCATTTTTCTAAGAGGAGTTGAACCAGATATTGGCCATGTGTGTAGGAAGCACACTTCTTTTGTTCTGAGAAAGCTCACTGTGCGGACATCATAGGAATCACAGTAGAGTAGATGAGTGCTCTCTTCTCAAAATTTGATTGTGTTTCTTGAAAGGCGAGCTAGTATTTGCTTCCCAGTCAAAAATGGAGTTGAATCCCATGCCATTTCTGGTCCTACGAGCAAGAGTTTTTTTCTGGTAAGAAGAGTCACTATTGCGCTCCCATTGTCATACACAGTGCAAATAGCTCTGGCGTCTGTTCCCAGCAAGTACGGTGTATTGGACTGAAGAGCAGCTACTGTTCTTGTCAGTTTCCTAAGCAGAGTATAACTAGATATGGCCCGTGTGTGTAGGAAGCACAGTTCATTTGTTCTTAGCAAGCTCACTGTTCGGACCCCATAGGAAACACTGTAGAGTAGAAGAGTGCTCTTTTCTCAAAAGCAGAGTGCATTTCTTGAAAGGCGAGCTAGTGTTTGTTTCCCAGTCAGAAATGGAATTGAAACCCGTGCAGTTTCTGGTCCTACGAGCAAGAGTTTTTTTCTGGTAAGAGGAGTCACTATTGCGCTCACATTGCCATACACAGTGCAAATAGCACTGGCGTCTGTTCCCTGCATGTACAGAGTATTGGACTGAATTGGAGCTCCTGTTCTTGTCAGATTCCTAAGCAGAGTTGAACTAGATATGTCCCCTGTGTGTAGGAAGCACAGTTCTTTTGTTCTGAGCAAGTTCATTGTTCTGGCCCTTTAGGAAACACAGTAGAGTAGAAGAGTGCTCTTTTCTCAAAAGCAGAGTGTGTTTCTTGTAAGGCGAGCTAGCGTTTCTTTCCCAGTCCTAAATCGAGTTGAATCACATGCAGTTTCTTGTCCTACGAACAAGAGTTGTTTTCTGGTAAGAAGAGTCACTATTGCGCTCCCATTGTCATACACAGGGCAAATAGCACTCGCGTCTGTTCCCCGCAAGTACAGTGTATTGGACTGAAGAGGAGCTACTGTTCTTGTCAGGTTCCTAAGTAGAATTGAACTAGATATGGCCCGTGTGTGTAGGAAGCACAGGTCTTTTGTTCTGAGCAAGCTCACTGTTCAGAACACATAGGAAACACAGTAGAGTAGAAGAGTGCTCTTTTCTCAAAAGCAGAGTGTGCTTCCTGGAAGTCGAGCTAGTGTTTGTTTCCCAGTCCTAAATGGAGTTGAGTCACATACAGTTTTTTGTCCTAAGAGCAAGAGATGTTTTCTGGTAAGACAAGTCACTATTGTGCTCCATTTGCCATACACAGTGCAAATAGCACTCGCGTCTGTTCCCCGCAAGTACAGTGTATTGGACTGAAGAGGAGCTACTGTTCTTGTCAGTTTCCTAAGCAGAGTTGAACTAGATATGGCCCGTGTGTGTAGGAAGCACAGTTCTTTTGTTCTGAGCAAGCTCACTGTTTGGACCTCATAGGAAACACAGTAGAGTAGAAGAATGCTCTTTTCTCTAAAGCAGAGTGTGTTTCTTGTAAGGCGAGCTAGCGTTTGTTTCCCAGACCTAAATGGAGTTGAATCACATGCAGTTTCTGGTCCTACGAGCAAGAGTTGTTTTATGGTAAGAAGAGTCACTATTGAGCTGCTTTTGCCATACACAGTGCAAAAAGCACATGCGTCTGTTCCCAGCAAGTACAGTGTATTGGACTGAAGAGGAGCTACTGTTCTTGTCAGTTTCCTAAGCAGAGTTGAACCAGATATGGCCCGTGTGTGTAGTAAGCACATTTCTTTTGTTCTGAGCAAGCTCACTGTTCGGACACCATAGGAAACACAGTAGAGTAGAAGAGTGCTCTTTTCTCAAGAGTAGAGTGTGTTTCTTGTAAGGCGAGCTAGCGTTTTTTTCCCAGTCCTAAATGGAGTTGAATCACATGCAGTTTCTGGTCCTACGAGCAAGAGTTGATTTCTGGTAAGAAGAGTCAATATTGCGCACCCATTGTCATACACAGGGCAAATAGCACTTGCGTCTGTTCCCAGCAAGTACAGTTTATTGGACTGAAGAGGAGCTACTGTTCTTGTCAGTTTCCTAAGCAGAGTTGAACCAGATATGGCCCGTGTGTGTAGGAAGCACAGGTCTTTTGTTCTGAGCAAGCTCACAGTTCGGACCCTGTAGGAAACACAATAGAGTAGAAGAGTGCCCTTTTCTCAAAAGCAGAGTGTGTTCCTTGTAAGGCGAGCTAGCATTTGTTTCCCAGTCCTAAATGGAGTTGAATCACATCCAGTTTCTGGTCCTATGAGCAAGAGTTGTTTTCTGGTAAGGAAAGACACTATTGCGCTCCCATTGCCATACATAGTGCAAATAGCACTCGCGTCTGTTCCCAGCAAGTACAGTGTATTGGACTGAAGAGGAGCTACTGTTCTTGTCATTTTCATAAGAGGAGTTGAACCAGATATATCCCATGTGTGTAGGAAGCACAGTTCTTTTGTTCTGAGAAAGCACACTATGCGGACATTGTAGGAAACACAGTAGAGTAGGTGAATGCTCTATTCTCAAAATTTGATTGTTTTTCTTGAAAGTCGAGCTAGTGTTTGTTTCCCAGTCAGAAATGGAGTTGAGTCCCATGCAGTTTCTGGTACTACGAGCAAGAGTTGTTTTCTGGTAAGAAGAGTCACTATTGCGCTCCCATTGCCATACACAGTGCAAATAGCACTCACGTCTGTTCCCAGCACGTACAGTGTTTTGGAATGAAGAGCAGCTACCGTTCTTGTCAGTTTCCTAAGCAGAGTTGAACTAGATATGGCCCGTGTGTGTAGGAAGCACAGTTCTTTTGTTTTGAGCAAGCTTACAATTCGGACCCCGTAGGAAACACAATAGAGTAGAATAGGGCCCTTTTCTCAAAAGCAGTGTGTGTTTCCTGTAAGGCGAGACAGCGTTTGTTACCCAGTACTAAATGGAGTTGAATCCCATGCAGTTTGTGGTCTTACGAGCAATTGTTGTTTTCTGGTAAGAAGAGTCACTATTGCGCTCCCATTGTCATACACAGGGCAAATAGCACAGGCATCTGTTCCCAGCATGTACAGTGTATTGGACTGAAGAGGAGCTACTGTTCTTGTCAGTTTCCTAAGCAGAGTTGAACTAGATATGGCCCGTGTGTGTAGGAAGCACAGGTCTTTTGTTCTGAGCAAGCTCACAGTTCGGGCCCCGTAGGAAACACAATAGAATAGAAGAGTGCCCTTTTCTCAAAAGCAGAGTGTGTTTCTTGTAAGGCGAGCTAGCGTTTGTTTCCCAGTCCTAAATGGAGTTGAATCACATGCAGTTTCTGGTCCTACGAGCAAGAGTTGTTTTCTGGTAAGAAGAGTCAATATTGCGCTCCCATTGTCATACACAGGGCAAATAGCACTGGCGTCGGTTCCCAGCATGTACGGTGTATTGGACTGAAGAGAACCTACTGTTCTTGTCAGGTTCCTAACCAGAATTGAACTAGTTATGGCCGTGTATGTAGGAAGCACAGTTCTTTTGTTCTGAGCAAGCTCTCTGTTCTGGCCCTATAGGAAACACAGTAGAGTAGAAGAGTGCTCTTTTCTCAAAAGCAGAGTGTGTTTCTTGTAAGGCGAGCTAGCGTTTGTTTCCGGTCCTAAATGGAGTTGAATCACATGCAGTTTTTTCTCCTACCTGCAAGAGTTGTTTTCTCTTAAGGAAAGTCACTATTGCGCTCCCTTTGCCATACACAGTGCAAATAGCAGTCGCGTCTGTTTCCAGCAAGTACAGTGTATTGGACTGAAGAGGAGCTACTGTTCTTGTCAGTTTCCTAAGCAGAGTTGAACTAGATATGGCCTTGTGTGTAGAAAGCACAGTTCTTTTGTTCTGAGCAAGCTCACTGTTCAGACCCCATTGGAAACACAATAGAGTAGAAGCGTGCTCTTTTCTCAAAAGCAGAATGTGTTTCTTGTAAGGCAAGATAGCGTTTGTTTCCCAGTACTAAATGGAGTTGAATCCCATGCAGTTTTGGTCCGACGAGCAAGAGATGTTTTCTGGTAAGAAGAGTCACTATTGTGCTCCCATTGTCATACACAGGGCAAATAGCACTGGCATCTGTTCCCAGCATGTACAGTGTATTGGACTGAAGAGGATCTACTGTTCTTGTCAGTTTCCTAAGCAGAATTGAACTAGATATGGCCATGTGTGTAGGAAGCACAGTTCTCTTGTTCTGATCAAGCTCACTGTTCTGGCCCTATAGGATACACAGAAGAGTAGAAGAGTGCTCTTTTCTCAAAAGCAGAGTGTGTTTCTTGTAAGGCGAGCTAGCATTTGTTTCCCAGTCCTAAATGGAGTTGAATCACATGCAGTTTCTGGTCATATGAGCAAGAGTTGTTTTCTGGTAAGGAAAGTCACTGTTGTACTCCCATTGCCATACATAGTGCAAATAGCAATCGCGTCTGTTCCCAGCAAGTACAGTGTATTGGACTGAAGAGGAGCTACTGTTCTTGTCATTTTTCTAAGAGGAGTTGAACCAGATATTGGCCATGTGTGTAGGAAGCACACTTCTTTTGTTCTGAGAAAGCTCACTGTGCGGACATCATAGGAATCACAGTAGAGTAGATGAGTGCTCTCTTCTCAAAATTTGATTGTGTTTCTTGAAAGGCGAGCTAGTATTTGCTTCCCAGTCAAAAATGGAGTTGAATCCCATGCCATTTCTGGTCCTACGAGCAAGAGTTTTTTTCTGGTAAGAAGAGTCACTATTGCGCTCCCATTGTCATACACAGTGCAAATAGCTCTGGCGTCTGTTCCCAGCAAGTACGGTGTATTGGACTGAAGAGCAGCTACTGTTCTTGTCAGTTTCCTAAGCAGAGTATAACTAGATATGGCCCGTGTGTGTAGGAAGCACAGTTCATTTGTTCTTAGCAAGCTCACTGTTCGGACCCCATAGGAAACACTGTAGAGTAGAAGAGTGCTCTTTTCTCAAAAGCAGAGTGCATTTCTTGAAAGGCGAGCTAGTGTTTGTTTCCCAGTCAGAAATGGAATTGAAACCCGTGCAGTTTCTGGTCCTACGAGCAAGAGTTTTTTTCTGGTAAGAGGAGTCACTATTGCGCTCACATTGCCATACACAGTGCAAATAGCACTGGCGTCTGTTCCCTGCATGTACAGAGTATTGGACTGAATTGGAGCTCCTGTTCTTGTCAGATTCCTAAGCAGAGTTGAACTAGATATGTCCCCTGTGTGTAGGAAGCACAGTTCTTTTGTTCTGAGCAAGTTCATTGTTCTGGCCCTTTAGGAAACACAGTAGAGTAGAAGAGTGCTCTTTTCTCAAAAGCAGAGTGTGTTTCTTGTAAGGCGAGCTAGCGTTTCTTTCCCAGTCCTAAATCGAGTTGAATCACATGCAGTTTCTTGTCCTACGAACAAGAGTTGTTTTCTGGTAAGAAGAGTCACTATTGCGCTCCCATTGTCATACACAGGGCAAATAGCACTGGCGTCTGTTCCCAGCATGTACAGTGTATTGGACTGAAGAGGTTCTACTGTTCTTGTCAGGTTCCTAAGTAGAATTGAACTAGATATGGCCCGTGTGTGTAGGAAGCACAGGTCTTTTGTTCTGAGCAAGCTCACTGTTCAGAACACATAGGAAACACAGTAGAGTAGAAGAGTGCTCTTTTCTCAAAAGCAGAGTGTGCTTCCTGGAAGTCGAGCTAGTGTTTGTTTCCCAGTCCTAAATGGAGTTGAGTCACATACAGTTTTTTGTCCTAAGAGCAAGAGATGTTTTCTGGTAAGACAAGTCACTATTGTGCTCCATTTGCCATACACAGTGCAAATAGCACTCGCGTCTGTTCCCCGCAAGTACAGTGTATTGGACTGAAGAGGAGCTACTGTTCTTGTCAGTTTCCTAAGCAGAGTTGAACTAGATATGGCCCGTGTGTGTAGGAAGCACAGTTCTTTTGTTCTGAGCAAGCTCACTTTTTGGACCTCATAGGAAACACAGTAGAGTAGAAGAATGCTCTTTTCTCTAAAGCAGAGTGTGTTTCTTGTAAGGCGAGCTAGCGTTTGTTTCCCAGACCTAAATGGAGTTGAATCACATGAAGTTTCTGGTCCTACGAGCAAGAGTTGTTTTATGGTAAGAAGAGTCACTATTGAGCTGCTTTTGCCATACACAGGACAAATAGCACTCTTGTGTGTTCCCAGCAAGTACAGGGTATTGGACTGAAGAGGAGCTACTGTTCTTCTCAGTTTCCTAAGCAGAGTTGAACTAGATATAGCCCGTGTGTGTAGGAAGCACAGTTCTTTTGTTCTGAGCAAGCTCACTGTTCGGAACTCATAGCAAACACAGTAGAGTAGAAGAGTGCTCTTTTCTCAAAAGCAGAGTGTGTTTCTTGTAAAGCGAGCTAGAGTTTGTTTCCCAGTCCTAAATGGAGTTCAATCACATGTAGTTTCTGGTCCTACGAACAAGAGTTGTTTTCTGGTAAGGAAAGTCACTATTGCGCTCCCATTGCCCTACAAAAGGCAAATAGCACTCGCATCTTTTCCCAGCAAGTACAGTGTATTGGACTGAATAGGAGCTACTGTTCTTGTCAGTTTCCTAAGCAGAGTGAACTAGATGTGGTCCGTGTGTGTATTAAGCACAGTTCTTTTGTTCTGAGCAAGCTCACTGTTTGGACCCCATAGGAAACACAGTAGAGTAAAAGAGTGCTATTTTCTCTAAAGCAGAGTGTGTTTCTTGTAAGGCGAGCTAGCATTTGTTTCCCAGTCCTAAATGGAGTGGAATCACATGCAGTTTCTAGTCCTATGAGCAAGAGTTGTTTTCTTGTAAGGAAAGTCACTATTGCGCTCCCATTGCCATACACCGTGCAAATAGCACATGCGCCTGTTGCCAGCAAGTACAGTGTATTGGCCTGAAGAGGAGATACTGTTCTTGTCAGTTTCCTAAGTAGAGTTGAACTAGATATGGCCCGTGTGTGTAGGAAGCACAGTTCTTTTGTTCTGAGCAACCTCACTGTTCGGACCTCATAGGAAACACAGTAGAGTAGAAGAGTGCTCTTTAATCAAAAGCATTGTGTGTTTCATGTAAGGCGAGCTAGCATTTGTTTCCCAGTCCTAAACGGATTTGAATCACATGCAGTTCCTGGTCCTACGAGCAAGAGCTGTTTTCTGGTAAGGAAAGTCACTATTTTGCTCCCATTGCCATCCACAGTGCAAATAGCCCACCCGTCTGTTCCCAGCAAGTACAGTGTATTGGACTGAAGCGGAGCTACTGTTCTTGTCAGTTTTCTAAGCAGAGTTGAACTAGTTATGGCCCTGTGTTGGAAGCACAGTTCTTTTCTTCTGAGCAAGCTCACTGTTCTGGCCCTATAGGAAACACAGTAGAGTAGAAGAGTGCTCTTTTCTCTAAAGCAGAGTGTGTTTCTTGTAAGGCGAGCTAGAGTTTGTTTCCCAGTCCTAAATGGAGTTGAATCACATGCTGTTTCTAGTCTTACAAGCAAGAGTTGTTTCGTTAACAAGAGTCACTATTGCTCTGCCATTGCCATACACAGGACAATTAGCACTGGAGTCTGTTCCCAGCAAGTACAGTGTAATGGACTGAAGAGGATCTACTGTTCTTGTCAGGTTCCTAAGCAGAATTGAACTAGATATGGCCGTGTGTGTAGGAAGCACAGTTCGTTTGTTCTGAGCAAGCTCACTGTTCGGAACACATAGGAAACACAGTAGAGTAGAAGAGTGCTCTTTTCTCAAAAGCAGAGTGTGTTTCTTAGAAGTCGAGCTAGCGTTTGTTTCCCATTCCTAAACGGAGTTGAGTCACATGCAGTTTTTTGTCCCTCGAGCAAGAGTTGTTTTCTGGTAAGACAAGTCACTATTGTGCTCCAATTGCCATACACAGTGCAAATAGCACTCGCGTCTTTTCCCCGAAAGTACAGTGTATTAGACTGAAGAGGAGCTACTGTTCTTCTCAGTTTCCTAAGCAGAGTTGAACTAGATATGGCCCGTGTGTGTAGGAAGCACAGTTCTTTTGTTCTGAGCAAGCTCAATGTTCGGACCCCATAGGAAACACAGTAGAGTAGAAGAGTGCTCTTTTCTCAAAAGCAGTGTGTGTTTCATGTAAGGCGAGCTAGCATTTGTATCCCAGTCCTAAATGGAGTTGAATCACATGCAGTTTCTGGTCCTACGAGCAAGAGTTGTTTTCTGGAAAGGAGAGTCACTATTGCGCTCCCATTGCCATACACAGTGCAAATATCACTCGTGTCTGTTCCCAGCAAGTACAGTGTATCGGACTGAAGAGGAGCTACTGTTCTTGTCAGTTTCCTAAGCAGAGTTGAACATGATATGGCCCGTGTGTGTAGGAAGCACAGTTCTTTTGTTCTGAGCAAGCTCACTGTTCAGACCCAATAGGAAACACAGTAGAGTAGAAGAGTGCTCTTTTCTCAAAAGCAGAGTGTGTTTCTTGGAAGTCGAGCTAGCGTTTGTTTCCCAGTCCTAAATGGAGTTGAATCACATGCAGTTTCTGGTTCTACGAGCAAGAGTTGTTTTAGGGTAAGAAGAGTCACTATTGCGCTGCCATTGCCATACACAGGACAAATAGCACTGGCGTCTGTTCCCAGGAAGTACAGTGTATTGGACTGAAGAGGATCTACTGTTCTTGTCAGGTTCCTAAGCAGAATTGAACTAGTTATGGCCGTGTGTGTAGGAAGCACGGTTCTTTTGTTCTGAGCAAGCTCACTGTTCAGACCCAATAGGAAACACAGTAGAGTAGAAGAGTGCTCTTTTCTCAAAAGCAGAGTGTGTTTCTTGTAAGGCGAGCTAGCGTTTGTTTCCCAGTCCTAAATGGAGTTGAGTAACATGCAGTTTTCTGTCCTATGAGCAAGAGTTGTTTTCTGGTAAGACGAGTCACTATTGTGCTCCAATTGCCATACACAGTGCAAATAGCACTCGCGTCTGTTCCCCGAAAGTACAGTGTATTGGACTGAAGAGGAGCTACTGTTCTTGTCAGTTTCCTAAGCAGAGTTGAACTAGATATGGCCCGTGTGTGTAGGAAGCACAGTTCTTTTGTTCTGAGCAAGCTCACGGTTCGGACCCCATAGGAAGCACAGTAGAGTAGAAGAGTGCTCTTTTCTCAAAAGCAGAGTGTGTTTCATGGAAGGCGAGCTAGCATTTGTATCACAGTCCTAAATGGAGTTGAATCACATGCAGTTTCTGGTCCTATGAGCAAGAGTTGTTTTCTGGTAAGGAAAGTCACTATTGCGCTCCCATTGCCATACACAGTGCAAATAGCACTCGTGTCTGTTCCCAGCAAGTACAGTGTTTCGGACTGAAGAGGAACTACTGTTCTTGTCAGTTTCCTAAGCAGAGTTGAACTAGTTATGGCCCGTGTGTAGGAAGCACAGTTCTTTTGTTCTGACCAAGCTCACTGTTCTGGCCATATAGGAAACACAGTAGAGTAGAAGAGTGCTCTTTTCCCAAATGCAGAGTGTGTTTCTTGTAAGGCGAGCTAGCATTTGTTTCCCAGTCCTAAATGGAGTTGAATCACATGCAGTTTCTAGTCCTATGAACAAGAGTTGTTTTATGGTAAGAAGAGTCACTATTGCGCTGCCATTGCCATACACAGGACAAATAGCACTGGCGTCTGTTCCCAGCAAGTACAGTGTATTGGACTGAAGAGGATCTACTGTTCTTGTCAGGTTCCTAAGCAGAATTGAACTAGATATGGCCGTGTGTGTAGGAAGCACAGTTCTTTTGTTCTGAGCAAGCTCACTGTTCGGACACCATAGGAAACACAGTAGAGTAGAAGAGTGCTCTTTTCTCAAAAGCAGAGTGTGTTTCATGTAAGGCAAGCTAGCATTTGTTTCCCAGTCCTAAATGGAGTTGAATCACATGCAGTTTCTGGTCCTAAGGGCATGAGTTGTTTTCTGGTAAGGAAAGTCACTATTGCGCTCCCCTTGCCATACACAGTGCAAATAGCTCTCGTGTCTGTTCCCAGCAAGTACAGTGTATCAGACTGAAGAGGAGCTACTGTTCTTGTCAGTTTCCTAAGCAGAGTTGAACATGATATGGCCCTTGTGTGTAGGAAGCACAGTTCTTATGTTCTGAGCAAGCTCACTCTTCTGGCCCTATAGGAAACACAGTAGAGTAGAAGCGGGCTCTTTTCTCAAAAGCAGAGTGTGTTTTTGTAAGGCGAGCTAGCATTTGTTTCCTAGTTAAATGGAGTTGAATCACATGCAGTTTCTGGTCCTTTCAAGAAGATTTGTTTTCTGGTAAAGAAAGTCACTATTGCGCTCCCATTGCCATACACAGTGCAAATAGCACTCGCGTCTGTTCCCAGCAAGTACAGTGTATCCGACTGAAGAGGAGCTACTGAACTTGTCAGTTTTCTAAGCAGAGTTGAACTAGATATGGCCCGTGTGTAGGAAGCACAGTTTTTTGTTCTGAGCAAGCTCACTGTTCTGGCCCTTTAGGAAACACAGTAGAGTAGAAGAGTGCTCTTTTCTCTAAAGCAGAGTGTGTTTCTTGTAAGGTGAGCTAGCGTTTGTTTCCCAGTCCTAAATGGAGTTGAATCACATGCAGTTTCTGGTCCTACGAGCAAGAGTTGTTTTATGGTAAGAAGAGTCACTATTGCGCTGCCATTGCCATACACAGGACAAATAGCACTGGCGTCTGTTCCCAGGAAGTACAGTGTATTGGACTGAAGAGGATCTACTGTTCTTGTCAGGTTCCTAAGGAGAATTGATCTAGTTATGGCCGTGTGTGTAGGAAGCACAGTTCTTTTGTTCTGAGAAAGCTCACTGTTCAGACCCAATAGGAAACACAGTAGAGTAGAAGAGTGCTCTTTTCTCAAAAGCAGAATGTGTTTCTTGTAAGGCGAGCTAGCGTTTGTTTCCCAGTCCTAAATGGAGTTGAGTCACATGCAGTTTTTTGTCCTACGAGCAAGAGTTGTTTTCTGGTAATACGAGTCACTATTGTGCTCCAATTGCCATACACATTGCAAATAGCACTCGCGTCTGTTCCCCAAAAGTACAGTGTATTGGACTGAAGAGGAGCTACTGTTCTTCTCAGTTTCCTAAGCAGAGTTGAACTAGATATGGCCGTGTGTGTAGGAAGCACAGTTCTTTTGTTCTGAGCAAGCTCACTGTTCGGACACCATAGGAAACACAGTAGAGTAGAAGAGTGCCCTTTTCTCTAAAGCAGAGTGTGTTTCTTGTAAGGAGAGCTACCGTTTGTTTCCCAGTCCTAAATGGAGTATAATCACATGCAGTTTCTGGTCCTACGAGCAAGAGTTGTTTTCTGGTAAGGAAAGTCACTATTGTGCTCCCATTGCCATACACAGTGCAAATAGCCCTCCAATCTTTCCCAGCAAGTGCAGTGAATTGGACTGAATAGGAGCTACTGTTCTTGTCAGTTTACTAAGCAGAGTTGAACTAGATATGGCCGTATGAGTAGGAAGTACAGTTTTTTTGTTCTGAGCAAGCTCACTGTTCGGAACACATAGGAAACACAGTAGAGTACAAGAGTGCTCTTTTCTCAAAAGCAGAGTGTGTTTCTTGTAAGGCGAGCTAGCGTTTGTTTCCCAGTCCTAAATGGAGTTGAATCACATGCAGTTTCTGGTCCTACGAGCAAGAGTTGTTTTATGGTAAGAAGAGTCACTATTGGGCTGCCATTGACATATACAGGACAAATAGCCCTGGCGTCAGTTCCCAGCAAGTACAGTGTATTGGACTGAAGAGGATCTACTGTTCTTGTCAGGTTCCTAAGCAGAATTGAACTAGATATGGCCGTGTGTGCAGGAATCACAGTTCTTTTGTTCTGAGCAAGCTCACTGTTCGGACACCATAGGAAACACAATAGAGTAGATGAGTGCTCTTTTCTCAAAAGCAGAGTGTGTTTCTTGTAGGCAAGCTAGCGTTTGTTTCCCAGTTCTAAATGGAGTTGAATCACATGCAGTTTCTGGTCCTAAGAGCAAGAGTTGTTCAGTGGAAAGGAAAGTCACTATTGCGCTCCCCTTGCCATACACATTGCAAATAGCTCTCGCGTCTGTTCCCAGCAAGTACAGTATCAGACTGAAGAGGAGCTACTGTTCTTGTCAATTTCCTAAGCAGAGTTGAACTAGATATGGCCCGTGTGTGTAGGAAGCACAGTTCTTATGTTCTGAGCAAGTTCACTCTTCTGGCCCTATAGGAAACACAGTAGAGTAGAAGAGTGCTCTTTTCTCAAAAGCAGAGTGTGTTTTTGTAAGGCGAGCTAGCGTTTGTTTCCTAGTCCTAAATGGAGTTGAATCACATGCAGTTTCTGGTCCTATGAACAAGAGTTGTTTTCTGGTAAGGAAAGTCACTATTGCGCTCCCTTTGCCCTTTACAAGGCAAATAGCACTCGCGTCTTTTCCCAGCAAGTACAGTGTATTGGACTGAATAGGAGATACTGTTCTTGTCAGTTTACTAAGCACAATTGAACTAGATATGGTCCGTGCGTGTAGGAAGCACAGTTCTTTTGTTCTGAGCAATCTCACTGCTTGGACCCCATGGGAAACACAGTAGAGTAGAAGAGTGCTCTTTTCTCAAAAGCAGAGTGTGTTTCTTGGAAGTCGAGCTAGCGTTTGTTTCCCAGTCCTAAATGGAGTTGAGTCACATGCAGTTTTTTGTCCTACGAGCAAGAGTTGCTTTCTGGTAAGACAAGTCACTATTGTGCTCCAATTGCCATACACAGTGCAAATAGCACTCACGTCTGTTCCCCGCAAGTACAGTGTATTGGACGGAAGAGGAGCTACTGTTCTTGTCAGTTTCCTAAGCAGAGTTGAACTAGATATGGCCCATGTGTAGGAAGCACAGTTCTTTTGTTCTGAGCAAGCTCACTATTCTGGCCCTATAGGAAACACAGTAGAGTAGAAGAGTGCTCTTTTCTCAAAAGCATAGCGTGTTTCTTGTAAGGTGAGCTAGCTTTTGTTTCCCAGTCCTAAATGGTGTTGAATCACATGTAGTTTCTGATCCTACGAGCAAGAGTTGTTTTCTGGTATGAAGAGTCACTATTGCGCTGCCATTGCCATACACAGGACAAACAGCACTGGTGTCTGTTCCCAGCAATTACAGTGTACTGGACTGAAGAGGATCTACTGTCCTTGTCAGGTTCCTCAGCAGAATTGAACTAGATATGTCCGTGTGTAGGAAGCACAGTTCTTTTGTTCTGAGCAAGCTCACTGTTCTGGCCCCATAGGAAACACAGTAGAGTAGAAGAGTGCTCTTTTCTCAAAAGCAGAGTGTGTTTCATGTAAGGCGAGCTAGCATTTGTTTCCCAGTCCTAAATGGAGCTGAATTTCATGCAGTTTCTGGTCTTACGAGCAAGAGTTGTTTTCTGGTAAGGAAAGTCACTATTGTGCTCCCATTGACATACACAGTGCAAATAGCACTCGCGTCTGTTCTCAGCAAGTACAGTGTATCGGACTGAAGAGGAGCTACTGTTCTTTCAGTTTCCTAAGCAGAGTTGAACTAGATATGGCCCGTGTGTAGGAAGCAAAGTTCTTTTGTTCTGAGCAAGCTCACTGTTCTGGCCCTATAGGAAACACAGTAGAGTAGAAGAGTGCTCTTTTCTCTAAAGCAGAGTGTGTTTCTTGTAAGGTGAGCTAGCTTTTGTTTCCCAGTCCTAAATGGAGTTGAATCACATGCAGTTTCTGGTCCTACAAGCAAGAGTTGTTTTCTGGTAAGAAGAGTCACTATTGCGCTGCCATTGCAATGCACAGGACAAATAACACTGGCGTCTGTTCCCAGCAAGTACAGTGTATTGGACTGAAGAGGATCTACTGTTCTTGTCAGGTTCCTAAGCAGAATTGAACAAGATATGGCCGTGTGTGTAGGAAGCACAGTTCTTTTGTTCTGAGCAAGCTCACTGTTCGGACCCCATAGGAAACACAGTAGAGTAGAAGAGTGCTCTTTTCTCAAAAGCAGAGTGTGTTACTTGTAAGTGGAGCTAGCGTTTGTTTCTCAGTCCTAAATGGAGTTGAGTCACATGCAGTCTTTTGTCCTACGAGCAAGAGTTGTTTTCTGGTAAGAAGAGTCACTATTGTGCTCCAATTGCCATACACAGTGCAAATAGCACTCGCGTCTGTTCCCCGCAATTACAGTGTATTGGACGGAAGAGGAGCTACTGTTCTTGTCAGTTTCCTAAGCAGAGTTGAACTAGATATGGCCCATGTGTGTAGGAAGCACAGTTCTTTTGTTCTGAGCAAGCTCACTGTTTGGACGCCATAGGAAACACAGTAGAGTAGAAGAGTGCTCTTTTCTCAAAAGCAGAGTGTGTTTCATGTAAGGCGAGCTAGCATTTGTTTCCCCGTCCTAAATGGAGTTGAATCACATGAAGTTTCTGGTCTTACGAGCAAGAGTTGTTTTCTGGTAAGGAAAGTCACTATTGCGCTCCCATGCCATACACAGTGCAAATAGCACTCGCTTCTGTTCCCAGCAAGTACAGTGTATCGGACTGAAGAGGAGCTACTGTTCTTGTCAGTTTCCTAAGCAGAGTTGAACTAGATATGGCCCATGTGTGTAGGAAGCACAGTTCTTTTGTTCTGAGCAAGCTCACTGTTCTGGCCCTATAGGAAACACAGTAGAGTAGAAGAGTGCTCTTTTCTCTAAAGTAGAGTTTGTTTCTTGTAAGGTGAGCTAGCTTTTGTTTCCCAGTCCTAAATGGAGTTGAATCACATGCAGTTTCTGGTCCTTCGAGCAAGAGTTGTTTTCTGGTAAGAAGAGTCACTATTGCGCTGCCATTGCCATACACAGGACTAATAGCACTGGCGTCTGTTCCCAGCAAGTACAGTGTATTTGACTGTAGAGGATCTACTGTTCTTGTCAGGTTCCTAAGCAGAATTGAACTAGATATGGCCGTGTGTGTAGGAAGCACAGTTCTTTTGTTCTGAGCAAGCTCACTTTTCAGAACACATAGGAAACACAGTAGATTAGAAGAGTGCTCTTTTCTCAAAAGCAGAGTGTGTTTTTGTAAGGCGAGCTAGCGTTTGTTTCCCAGTCCTAAATGGAGTTGAATCACATGCAGTTTCTGGTCCTATGAACAAGAGTTGTTTTCTGGTAAGGAAAGTCACTATTGTGCTCCCATTGCCCTTTACAAGTCAAATAGAACTCGCGTCTTTTCCCAGCAAGTACAGTGTATTGGACTGAATAGGAGCTACTGTTCTTGTCAGTTTACTAAGCAGAACTGAACTACATATGGTCCGTGCGTGTAGGAAGCACAGTTCTTTTGTTCTGAGCAAGCTCACTGTTTGGACCCCATAGGAAACACAGTAGAGTAGAAGAGTGCTCTTTGCTCAAAAGCAGAGTGTGTTTCATGTAAGGCGAGCTAGCATTTGTTTCCCAGTCCTAAACGGAGTTGATCATATGCAGTTTCTGGTCCTACGATCAAGAGTTGTTTTCTTTTAAGAAAAATCACTATTGCGCTCCAATTGCCATACACAGTACAAATAGCACTCGCGTCTGTTCCCCGCAAGTACAGTGTATTGGACGGAAGAGGAGTTACTGTTCTTGTCAGTTTCCTAAGCAGAGTTGAACTAGATATGGCCCATGTGTGTAGGAAGCACAGTTCTTTTGTTCTGAGCAAGCTCACTGTTCGGACCCCATAGGAAACACAGTAGAGTAGAAGAGTGCTCTTTTCTCAAAAGCAGAGTTTGTTTCATGTAAGGCAAGCTAGCATTTGTTTCCCAGTCCTAAATGGAGTTGAATCACATGAAGTTTCTGGTCTTACGAGCAAGAGTTGTTTTCTGGTAAGGAAAGTCACTATTGCGCTCCCATGCCATACACAGTTCAAATAGCACTCGCTTCTTTTCCCAGCAAGTACAGTGTATCGGACTGAAGAGGAGCTACTGTTCTTGTCAGTTGCCTAAGCAGAGTTGAACTACTTATGGCCCGTGTGTAGGAAGCACAGTTCTTTTGTTCTGAGCAAGCTCACTGTTCTGGCCCTATAGGAAACACAATAGAGTAGAAGAGTGCTCTTTTCCCTAAAGCAGAGTGTGTTTCTTGTAAGTCGAGCTAGCGTTTGTTTCCCAGTCCTAAATGGAGTTGAATCACATGCAGTTTCTAATCCTACGAGCAAGGGTTGTTTTATGGTAAGAAGAGTCACTATTGCGCTGCCATTGCCATACACAGGACAAATAGCACTGGCGTCTGTTCCCAGCAAGTACAGTGTATTGTACAGAAGAGGATCTACTGTTCTTGTCAGGTTCCTAAGCAGAATTGAACTAGATATGGCCGTGTGTGTAGGAAGCACAGTTCTAATGTTCTGAGCAAGTTCACTCTTCTCCTCTATAGGAAACACAGTAGAGTAGAAGAGTGCTCTTTTCTCAAAAGCAGAGTGTGTTTCTTGGAAGTCGAGCTAGTGTTTATTTCCTAGTCCTAAATGGAGTTGAGTCACATGCAGTTTTTTGTCCTACAAGCAAGAGTTGTTTTCTGGTAAGACAAGTTACTATTGTGCTCCAATTGCCATACACTGTGCAAATAGCACTCGCGTCTGTTCCCTGCAAGTACAGTGTATTGGAAGGAAGAGGAGCTATTGTTCTTGTCAGTTTACTAAGCAGAGTTGAGCTAGATATGGCCCGTGTGTGTAGGAAGCACAGTTCTTTTGTTCTGAGCAAGCTCACTGTTCGGACCCCATAGGAAACACAGTAGAGTAGAAGAGTGCTCTTTTCTCAAAAGCAGAGTGTGTTTCATGTAAGGCGAGCTAGCATTTGTTTCCCAGTCCTAAATGGAGTTGAATCTCATGCAGTTTCTGGTCTTACGAGCAAGAGTTGTTTTCTGGTAAGGAAAGTCACTATGGCGCTCCCATTGACATACACAGTGCAAATAGCACTCGCGTCTGTTCCCAGCAAGTACAGTGTATCAGACTGAAGAGGAGCTACTGTTCTTGTCAGTTTCCTAAGCAGAGTTTTACTAGATATGGCCCGTGTGTAGGAATCACAGTTCTTTTGTTCTGAGCAAGCTCACTGTTCTGGCCCTATAGGAAACACAGTAGAGTAGAAGAGTGCTCTTTTCTCTAAAGCAGAGTGTGTTTCTAGTAAGTTGAGCTAGCTTTTGTTTCCCAGTCCTAAATGGAGTTGAATCACATGCAGTTTCTGGTCCTACAAGCAAGAGTTGTTTTCTGGTAAGAAGAGTCACTATTGCGCTGCCATGCCATACACAGGACAAATAGCACTGGCGTCTGTTCCCAGCAAGTACAGTGTATTGGACTGAAGAGGATCTACTGTTCTTGTCAGGTTCCTAAGCAGAAGTGAACTAGATATGGCCGTGTGTGTAGGAAGCACAGTTCTTTTGTTCTGAGCAAGCTCACTGTTCGGACCCCATAGGAAACACAGTAGATTAGAAGAGTGCTCTTTTCTCAAAAGCAGAGTGTGTTTTTGTAAGGCGAGCTAGCGTTTGTTTCCTAGTCCTAAATGGAGTTGAATCACATGCAGTTTCTGGTCCTATGAACAAGAGTTGTTTTCTGGTAAGGAAAGTCACTATTGTGCTCCCATTGCCCTTTACAAGTCAAATAGAACTCGCGTCTTTTCCCAGCAAGTACAGTGTATTGGACTGAATAGGAGCTACTGTTCTTGTCAGTTTACTAAGCAGAACTGAACTACATATGGTCCGTGCGTGTAGGAAGCACAGTTCTTTTGTTCTGAGCAAGCTCACTGTTTGGACCCCATAGGAAACACAGTAGAGTAGAAGAGTGCTCTTTGCTCAAAAGCAGAGTGTGTTTCATGTAAGGCGAGCTAGCATTTGTTTCCCAGTCCTAAATGGAGTTGATCATATGCAGTTTCTGGTCCTACGATCAAGAGTTGTTTTCTTTTAAGAAAAATCACTATTGCGCTGCCATGCCATACACAGGACAAATAGCACTGGCGTCTGTTCCCAGCAAGTACAGTGTATTGGACTGAAGAGGATCTACTGTTCTTGTCAGGTTCCTAAGCAGAATTGAACTAGATATGGCCGTGTGTGTAGGAAGCACAGTTCTTTTGTTATGAGGAAACTCGCTTTTCGGACCCCATAGGAAACACAGTAGAGTAGAAGAGTGCTCTTTTCTCAAAAGCAGAGTGTGTTTCTTGTAAGGCGAGCAAGCGTTTGTTTCCCAGTCCTAAATGGAGTTGAATCACATGCAGTTTCTGTCCTACGAGCAAGAGTTGTTTTCTGGTAAGAAGAGTCACTATTGAGCTGCCATTGCCATACACAGGACAAATAGCACTGGCGTCTGTTCCTAGCAAGTACAGTGTATTGGACTGAAGAGGATCTACTGTTCTTGTCAGGTTCCTAAGCAGATTTGAACCAGATATGGCCGATGTGTAGGAAGCACAGTTCTTTTGTTCTGAGCAAGCTCACTGTCGGACACCATAGGAAACCCAGTAGAGTAGAAGAGTGCTCTTTTCTCAAAAGCAGAGTGTGTTTCTTGGTAAGGCGAGCTAGCATTTGTTTCCCAGTCCTAAATGGAGTTGAATCACATGCAGTTTCTGGTCCTACGAACAAGAGTTGTTTTCTGGTAAGGAAAGTCACTATTGGGCTCCATTGCCATACACAGTGCAAATAGCACTCGCGTCTGTTCCCAGCAAGTACAGTGTATCGGACTGAAGAGGAGCTACTGTTCTTGTCAGTTTCCTAAGCAGAGTTGAACTAGTTATGGCCTGTGTGTAGGAAGCACAGTTCTTTTGTTCTGAGCAAGCTCACTGTTCTGGCCCTATAGGAAACACAGTAGAGTAGAAGAGTGCTCTTTTCCCTAAAGCAGAGTGTGTTTCTTGTAAGGCGAGCTAACGTTTGTTTCCCAGTCCTAAATGGAGTCGAATCACATGCAGTTTCTAGTCCTACGAGCACGAGATGTTTTATGGTAAGAAGAGTCACTATTGCGCTGCCATTGCCATACACAGGACAAATAGCACTGGCGTCTGTTCCCAGCAAGTACAGTGTATTGTAATGAAGAGGATCTACTGTTCTTCTCAGGTTCCTAAGCAGAATTGAACTAGATATGGCCGTGTGTGTAGGAAGCACCGTTCTTTTGTTCTGAGCAAGTTCACTCTTCTGGCCCTATATGATACACAGTAGAGTAGAAGAGTGCTTATTTCTCAAAAGCAGAGTGTGTTTTTGTAAGGCGAGCTAGCGTTTGTTTCCCAGTCCTAAATGGAGTTGAATCATATGCAGTTTCTGGTCCTATGAACAAGAATTGTTTTCTGGTAAGGAAAGTCACTATTGTGCTCCCATTGCCCTACACAAGGCAAATAGCACTCGCGTCTTTTCCCAGCAAGTACAGTGTATTGGACTGAATAGGAGCTACTGTTCTTGTCAGTTTACTAAGCAGAGTTGAACTAGATATGGTCGGTGTGTGTAGGAAGCACAGTTCTTTTGTTCTGAGCAAGCTCACTGTTTGGACCCCATAGGAAACACAGTAGAGTAGAAAAGTGCTGTTTTCTCAAAAGCAGAGTGTGTTTCTTGTAAGGCGAGCTAGCATTTGTTTCCCAGTCCTAAATAGAGTTGAATCACATGCAGTTTCTGCTCCTACGAGCAAGTGTTGTTTTCTGGTAAGGAAAGTCACTATTGCGCTCCCATTGCCATACACAGTACAAATAGCACTCGAGTCTGTTCCCTGCAAGTAGAGTGTATCGGACTGAAGAGGATCTACTGTTCTTGTCAGTTTCCTAAGCAGAGTTGAACTAGGTATGGCCCGTGTGTAGGAAGCACAGTTCTTTTGTTCTGAGCAAGCTCACTGTTCTGGCCCTATAGGAAACACAATAGAATAGAAGAGTGCTCTTTTCCCTAAAGCAGAGTGTGTTTCTTGTAAGGCGAGCTGGCGTTTGTTTCCCAGTCCTAAATGGAGTTGAATCACATGCAGTTTCTAATCCTAGGAGCAAGGGTTGTTTTATGGTAAGAAGAGTCACTATTGCGCTGCCATTGCCATACACAGGACAAATAGCCCTGGCGTCTGTTCACCAGCAAGTACAGTGTATTGGACTGAAGAGGATCTACTGTTCTTGTCAGGTTCCTAAGCAGAATTGAACTAGTTATGGCCGTGTGTGTAGGAAGCACCGTTCTTTTGTTCTGAGCAAGCTCACTGTTCGGACCCCATAGGAAAC
Organism: Peromyscus eremicus; assembly: GCF_949786415.1. Classification (NCBI taxonomy): domain Eukaryota; kingdom Metazoa; phylum Chordata; class Mammalia; order Rodentia; family Cricetidae; genus Peromyscus; species Peromyscus eremicus. The sequence goes on along the minus strand of NW_026737003.1, from coordinate 22,371 downwards.
ACAGTAGAGTAGAAGAGTGCTCTTTTCTCAAAAGCAGAGTGTGTTTCTTGTAAGTCGAGCTAGCGTTTGTTTCCCAGTCCTAAATGGAGTTGAGTCACATGCAGTTATTTGTCCCACGAGCAAGAGTTGTTTTCTGGTAAGACGAGTCACTATTGTGCTCCAATGCCATACACAGTGCAAATAGCACTCGCGTCTGTTCCCCGCAAGTACAGTCTATCGGACTGAAGAGGAGCTACTCTTCTTGTTTGTTTCCTAAGCAGTGTTGAACTAGATATGGCCCGTGTGTGTAGAAAGCACAGTTCTTTTGTTCTGAGCAAGCTCACTGTTCGGACCCCATAGGAAACACAGTAGAGTAGAAGAGTGCTCTTTTCTCAAAAGCAGAGTGTGTTTCATGTAAGGCGATCTAGCATTTGTTTCCCAGTCCTAAATGGAGTTGAATCACATGCAGTTTCTGGTCCTATGAGCAAGAGTTGTTTTCTGGTAGGAAAGTCACTATTGCGCTCCCATTGCCATACACAGTGCAAATAGCACTCGAGTCTGTTCCCAGCAAGTACAGTGTATCGGACTGATGAGGAGCTACTGTTCTTGTCAGTTTCCTAAGCAGAGTTGAACTAGTTATGGCCCGTGTGTGGGAAGCACAGGTCTTTTGTTCTGAGCAAGCTCACTGTTCTGGCCCTATAGGAAACACAATACAGTAGAAGAGTGCTCTTTTCCCTAAAGCAGAGTGTGTTTCTTGTAAGGCGAGCTAGCGTTTGTTTCCCAGTAAATGGAGTTGAATCACATGCAGATTCTAGTCCTATGAGCAAGAGTTGTTTTATGGTAAGAAGAGTCAATATTGTGCTCCCATTGCCCTACACAAGGCAAATAGCACTCGCGTCTTTTCCCAGCAAGTACAGTGTATTGGACTGAATAGAGGCTACTGTTCTTGTCAGTTTACTAAGCAGAGTTGAACTAGATATGGTCCGTGTGTGTAGGAAGCACAGTTCTTTTGTTCTGAGCAAGCTCACTGTTTGGACCCCATAGGAAACACAGTAGAGTAGAAGAGTGCTCTTTTCTCTAAAGCAGAGTGTGTTTCTTGTAAGGCGAGCTAGAGTTTGTTTCCCAGTCCTAAATGGAGTTGAATCACATGCAGTTTCTGGTCCTACGAGCAAGAGTTGTTTTCTGGTAAGGAAAGACACTATTGTGCTCCCATTGCCATACACAGTGCAAATAGCCCTCCCGTCTGTTCCCAGCAAGTACAGTGTATTGGACTGAAGAGGATCTACTGTTCTTGTCAGGTTCCTAAGCAGAATTGAACTAGATATGGCCGTGTGTGTAGGAAGCACAGTTCTTTTGTTATGAGGAAACTCGCTTTTCGGACCCCATAGGAAACACAGTAGAGTAGAAGAGTGCTCTTTTCTCAAAAGCAGAGTGTGTTTCTTGTAAGGCGAGCAAGCGTTTGTTTCCCAGTCCTAATTGGAGTTGAATCACATGCAGTTTCTGGTCCTACGAGCAAGAGTTGTTTTCTGGTAAGAAGAGTCACTATTGAGCTGCCATTGCCATACACAGGACAAATAGCACTGGCGTCTGTTCCCAGCAAGTACAGTGTATTGGACTGAAGAGGATCTACTGTTCTTGTCAGGTTCCTAAGCAGATTTGAACCAGATATGGCCGTGTGTGTAGGAAGCACAGTTCTTTTGTTCTGAGCAAGCTCACTGTCGGACACCATAGGAAACCCAGTAGAGTAGAAGAGTGCTCTTTTCTCAAAAGCAGAGTGTGTTTCTTGTAAGGCGAGCTAGCATTTGTTTCCCAGTCCTAAATGGAGTTGAATCACATGCAGTTTCTGGTCCTACGAACAAGAGTTGTTTTCTGGTAAGGAAAGTCACTATTGCGCTCCCATTGCCATACACAGTGCAAATAGCACTCGCGTCTGTTCCCAGCAAGTACAGTGTATCGGACTGAAGAGGAGCTACTGTTCTTGTCAGTTTCCTAAGCAGAGTTGAACTAGTTATGGCCTGTGTGTAGGAAGCACAGTTCTTTTGTTCTGAGCAAGCTCACTGTTCTGGCCCTATAGGAAACACAGTAGAGTAGAAGAGTGCTCTTTTCCCTAAAGCAGAGTGTGTTTCTTGTAAGGCGAGCTAACGTTTGTTTCCCAGTCCTAAATGGAGTCGAATCACATGCAGTTTCTAGTCCTACGAGCACGAGATGTTTTATGGTAAGAAGAGTCACTATTGCGCTGCCATTGCCATACACAGGACAAATAGCACTGGCGTCTGTTCCCAGCAAGTACAGTGTATTGTAATGAAGAGGATCTACTGTTCTTCTCAGGTTCCTAAGCTGAATTGAACTAGATATGGCCGTGTGTGTAGGAAGCACCGTTCTTTTGTTCTGAGCAAGTTCACTCTTCTGGCCCTATATGATACACAGTAGAGTAGAAGAGTGCTTATTTCTCAAAAGCAGAGTGTGTTTTTGTAAGGCGAGCTAGCGTTTGTTTCCCAGTCCTAAATGGAGTTGAATCATATGCAGTTTCTGGTCCTATGAACAAGAATTGTTTTCTGGTAAGGAAAGTCACTATTGTGCTCCCATTGCCATACACAAGTCAAATAGCACTCGCGTCTTTTCCCAGCAAGTACAGTGTATTGGACTGAATAGGAGCTACTGTTCTTGTCAGTTTACTAAGCAGAGTTGAACTACATATGGTCGGTGTGTGTAGGAAGCACAGTTCTTTTGTTCTGAGCAAGCTCACTGTTTGGACCCCATAGGAAACACAGTAGAGTAGAAAAGTGCTGTTTTCTCAAAAGCAGAGTGTGTTTCTTGTAAGGCGAGGTAGCATTTGTTTCCGAGTCCTAAATAGAGTTGAATCACATGCAGTTTCTGCTCCTACGAGCAAGAGTTGTTTTCTGGTAAGGAAAGTCACTATTGCGCTCCCATTGCCATACACAGTACAAATAGCACTCGAGTCTGTTCCCTGCAAGTAGAGTGTATCGGACTGAAGAGGATCTACTGTTCTTGTCAGTTTCCTAAGCAGAGTTGAACTAGGTATGGCCCGTGTGTAGGAAGCACAGTTCTTTTGTTCTGAGCAAGCTCACTGTTCTGGCCCTATAGGAAACACAATAGAATAGAAGAGTGCTCTTTTCCCTAAAGCAGAGTGTGTTTCTTGTAAGGCGAGCTGGCGTTTGTTTCCCAGTCCTAAATGGAGTTGAATCACATGCAGTTTCTAATCCTAGGAGCAAGGGTTGTTTTATGCTAAGAAGAGTCACTATTGCGCTGCCATTGCCATACACAGGACAAATAGCCCTGGCGTCTGTTCACCAGCAAGTACAGTGTATTGGACTGAAGAGGATCTACTGTTCTTGTCAGGTTCCTAAGCAGAATTGAACTAGTTATGGCCGTGTGTGTAGGAAGCACCGTTCTTTTGTTCTGAGCAAGCTCACTGTTCGGACCCCATAGGAAACACAGTAGAGTAGAAGAGTGCTCTTTTCTCAAAAGCAGAGTGTGTTTCTTGTAAGTCGAGCTAGGTTTGTTTCCCAGTCCTAAATGGAGTTGAGTCACATGCAGTTATTTGTCCCACGAGCAAGAGTTGTTTTCTGGTAAGACGAGTCACTATTGTGCTCCAATGCCATACACAGTGTAAATAGCACTCGCGTCTGTTCCCCGCAAGTACAGTCTATCGGACTGAAGAGGAGCTACTCTTCTTGTTTGTTTCCTAAGCAGTGTTGAACTAGATATGGCCCGTGTGTGTAGAAAGCACAGTTCTTTTGTTCTGAGCAAGCTCACTGTTCGGACCCCATAGGAAACACAGTAGAGTAGAAGAGTGCTCTTTTCTCAAAAGCAGAGTGTGTTTCATGTAAGGCGAGCTAGCATTTGTTTCCCAGTCCTAAATGGAGTTGAATCACATGCAGTTTCTGGTCCTACGAGCAAGAGTTGTTTTCTGGTAGGAAAGTCACTATTGCGCTCCCATTGCCATACACAGTGCAAATAGCACTCGAGTCTGTTCCCAGCAAGTACAGTGTATCGGACTGATGAGGAGCTACTGTTCTTGTCAGTTTCCTAAGCAGAGTTGAACTAGTTATGGCCCGTGTGTGGGAAGCACAGGTCTTTTGTTCTGAGCAAGCTCACTGTTCTGGCCCTATAGGAAACACAATAGAGTAGAAGAGTGCTCTTTTCCCTAAAGCAGAGTGTGTTTCTTGTAAGGCGAGCTAGCGTTTGTTTCCCAGTAAATGGAGTTGAATCACATGCAGATTCTAGTCCTATGAGCAAGAGTTGTTTTATGGTAAGAAGAGTCAATATTGTGCTCCCATTGCCCTACACAAGGCAAATAGCACTCGCGTCTTTTCCCAGCAAGTACAGTGTATTGGACTGAATAGAGGCTACTGTTCTTGTCAGTTTACTAAGCAGAGTTGAACTAGATATGGTCCGTGTGTGTAGGAAGCACAGTTCTTTTGTTCTGAGCAAGCTCACTGTTTGGACCCCATTGGAAACACAGTAGAGTAGAAGAGTGCTCTTTTCTCTAAAGCAGAGTGTGTTTCTTGTAAGGCGAGCTAGAGTTTGTTTCCCAGTCCTAAATGGAGTTGAATCACATGCAGTTTCTGGTCCTACGAGCAAGAGTTGTTTTCTGGTAAGGAAAGACACTATTGTGCTCCCATTGCCATACACAGTGCAAATAGCCCTCCCGTCTGTTCCCAGCAAGTACAGTGTATTGGACTGAAGAGGATCTACTGTTCTTGTCAGGTTCCTAAGCAGAATTGAACTAGATATGGCCGTGTGTGTAGGAAGCACAGTTCTTTTGTTATGAGGAAACTCGCTTTTCGGACCCCATAGGAAACACAGTAGAGTAGAAGAGTGCTCTTTTCTCAAAAGCAGAGTGTGTTTCTTGTAAGGCGAGCAAGCGTTTGTTTCCCAGTCCTAAATGGAGTTGAATCACATGCAGTTTCTGGTCCTACGAGCAAGAGTTGTTTTCTGGTAAGAAGAGTCACTATTGAGCTGCCATTGCCATACACAGGACAAATAGCACTGGCGTCTGTTCCCAGCAAGTACAGTGTATTGGACTGAAGAGGATCTACTGTTCTTGTCAGGTTCCTAAGCAGATTTGAACCAGATATGGCCGTGTGTGTAGGAAGCACAGTTCTTTTGTTCTGAGCAAGCTCACTGTCGGACACCATAGGAAACCCAGTAGAGTAGAAGAGTGCTCTTTTCTCAAAAGCAGAGTGTGTTTCTTGTAAGGCGAGCTAGCATTTGTTTCCCAGTCCTAAATGGAGTTGAATCACATGCAGTTTCTGGTCCTACGAGCAAGAGTTGTTTTCTGGTAAGGAAAGTCACTATTGCGCTCCCATTGCCATACACAGTGCAAATAGCACTCGCGTCTGTTCCCAGCAAGTACAGTGTATCGGACTGAAGAGGAGCTACTGTTCTTGTCAGTTTCCTAAGCAGAGTTGAACTAGTTATGGCCTGTGTGTAGGAAGCACAGTTCTTTTGTTCTGAGCAAGCTCACTGTTCTGGCCCTATAGGAAACACAGTAGAGTAGAAGAGTGCTCTTTTCCCTAAAGCAGAGTGTGTTTCTTGTAAGGCGAGCTAACGTTTGTTTCCCAGTCCTAAATGGAGTCGAATCACATGCAGTTTCTAGTCCTACGAGCACGAGATGTTTTATGGTAAGAAGAGTCACTATTGCGCTGCCATTGCCATACACAGGACAAATAGCACTGGCGTCTGTTCCCAGCAAGTACAGTGTATTGTAATGAAGAGGATCTACTGTTCTTCTCAGGTTCCTAAGCAGAATTGAACTAGATATGGCCGTGTGTGTAGGAAGCACAGTTCTTATGTTCTGAGCAAGTTTACTCTTCTGGCCCTATATGATTCACAGTAGAGTAGAAGAGTGCTTGTTTCTCAAAAGCAGAGTGTGTTTTTGTAAGGCGAGCTAGCGTTTGTTTCCCAGTCCTAAATGGAGTTGAATCATATGCAGTTTCTGGTCCTATGAACAAGAATTGTTTTCTGGTAAGGAAAGTCACTATTGTGCTCCCATTGCCCTACACAAGGCAAATAGCACTCGCGTCTTTTCCCAGCAAGTACAGTGTATTGGACTGAAGAGGAGCTACTGTTCTTGTCAGTTTACTAAGCAGAGTTGAACCAGATATGGTCGGTGTGTGTAGGAAGCACAGTTCTTTTGTTCTGAGCAAGCTCACTGTTTGGACCCCATAGGAAACACAGTAGAATAGAAGAGTGGTCTTTTCTCTAAAGCAGAGTGTGTTTCTTGTAAGGCGAGCTACCGTTTGTTTCCCAGTCCTAAATGGAGTGGAATCACATGCAGTTTCTGGTCCTACGAGCAAGAGTTGTTTTCTGGTAAGGAAAGTCACCATTGTGCTCCCATTGCCATACACAGTGCAAATAGCCCTCCCGTCTGTTCCCAGCAATTACAGTGTATTGGACTGAAGAGGAGCTACTGTTCTTCTCAGTTTCCTAAGCAGAGTTGAACTAGATATGTCCCGTGTGTGTAGGAAGCACAGTTCTTTTTTTCTGAGCAAGCTCACTGTTCTGGCCCTATAAGAAACACAGTAGAGTAGAAGAGTGCACTTTTCTCAAAAGCAAAGTGTGTTTCTTGTAAAGCGAGCTAGAGTTTGTTTCCCAGTCCTAAATGGAGTTTAATCACATGCAGTTTCTGGTCCTACGAGCAAGAGTTGTTTTCTGGTAAGAAGAGTCACTATTGAGCTGCCATTGCCATACACAGGACAAATAGCACTCGCGTCTGTTCCCAGCAAGTACAGTGTATTGGACTGAAGAGGATCTACTGTTCTTGTCAGGTTCCTAAGCAGATTTGAACTAGATATGGCCGTGTGTGTAGGAAGCACAGTTCTTTTGTTCTGAGCAAGCTCACTGTCGGACACCATAGGAAACCCAGTAGAGTAGAAGAGTGCTCTTTTCTCAAAAGCAGAGTGTGTTTCTTGTAAGGCGAGCTAGCATTTGTTTCCCAGTCCTAAATGGAGTTGAATCACATGCAGTTTCTGGTCCTACGAGCAAGAGTTGTTTTCTGGTAGGAAAGTCACTATTGCGCTCCCATTGCCATACACAGTGCAAATAGCACTCGCGTCTGTTCCCAGCAAGTACAGTGTATCGGACTGAAGAGGAGCTACTGTTCTTGTCAGTTTCCTAAGCAGAGTTGAACTAGTTATGGCCTGTGTGTAGGAAGCACAGTTCTTTTGTTCTGAGCAAGCTCACTGTTCTGGCCCTATAGGAAACACAGTAGAGTAGAAGAGTGCTCTTTTCCCTAAAGCAGAGTGTGTTTCTTGTAAGGCGAGCTAACGTTTGTTTCGCAGTCCTAAATGGAGTTGAATCACATGCAGTTTCTAGTCCTACGAGCACGAGATGTTTTATGGTAAGAAGAGTCACTATTGCGCTGCCATTGCCATACACAGGACAAATAGCACTGGCATCTGTTCCCAGCAAGTACAGTGTATTGTAATGAAGAGGATCTACTGTTCTTCTCAGGTTCCTAAGCAGAATTGAACTAGATATGGCCGTGTGTGTAGGAAGCACAGTTCTTATGTTCTGAGCAAGTTCACTCTTCTGGCCCTATATGATACACAGTAGAGTAGAAGAGTGCTTATTTCTCAAAAGCAGAGTGTGTTTTTGTAAGGCGAGCTAGCGTTTGTTTCCCAGTCCTAAATGGAGTTTAATCATATGCAGTTTCTGGTCCTATGAACAAGAATTGTTTTCTGGTAAGGAAAGTCACTATTGTGCTCCCATTGCCCTACACAAGGCAAATAGCACTCGCGTCTTTTCCCAGCAAGTACAGTGTATTGGACTGAATAGGAGCTACTGTTCTTGTCAGTTTACTAAGCAGAGTTGAACTAGATATGGTCGGTGTGTGTAGGTAGCACAGTTCTTTTGTTCTGAGCAAGCTCACTGTTTGGACCCCATAGGAAACACAGTAGAATAGAAGAGTGGTCTTTTCTCTAAAGCAGAGTGTGTTTCTTGTAAGGCGAGCTGGCGTTTGTTTCCCAGTCCTAAATGGAGTGGAATCACATGCAGTTTCTGGTCCTACGAGCAAGAGTTGTTTTCTGGTAAGGAAAGTCACCATTGTGCTCCCATTGCCATACACAGTGCAAATAGCCCTCCCGTCTGTTCCCAGCAATTACAGTGTATTGGACTGAAGAGGAGCTACTGTTCTTCTCAGTTTCCTAAGCAGAATTGAACTAGATATGTCCCGTGTGTGTAGGAAGCACAGTTCTTTTTTTCTGAGCAAGCTCACTGTTCTGGCCCTATAAGAAACACAGTAGAGTAGAAGAGTGCTCTTTTCTCAAAAGCAAAGTGTGTTTCTTGTAAAGCGAGCTAGAGTTTGTTTCCCAGTCCTAAATGGAGTTGAATCACATGCAGTTTCTGGTCCTACGAGCAAGAGTTGTTCTGTGGTAAGAAGAGTCACTATTGCGCTGCCATTGCCATACACAGGACTAATAGCACTGGCGTCTGTTCCCAGCAAGTACAGTGTATTGGATTCAAGGGGATATACTGTTTTGTCACGTTCCTAAGCAGACTTGAACTAGATATGGCCGTGTGAGTAGGAAGCACAGTTTTTTTGTTCTGAGCAAGCTCACTGTTCGGAACACATAGGAAACACAGTAGAGTAGACGAGTGCTCTTTTCTCAAAAGCAGAGTGTGTTTCTTGGAAGTCGAGCTAGCGTTTGTTTCCCAGTCCTAAATGGAGTTGAGTCACATGCAGTTTTTTTCCTATGAGTAAGAGTTGTTTTCTGGTAAGACATGTCACTATTGTGCTCCAATTGCCATACACAGTGCAAATAGCACTCGCGTCTGTTCCCCGCAAGTACAGTGTATTGGACGGAAGAGGAGCTACTGTTCTTGTCAGTTTCCTAAGCAGAGTTGAACTAGATATGGCCCGTGTGTGTAGGAAGCACTGTTCTTTTGTTCTGAGCAAGCTCACTGTTCGGACCCCATAGGAAACACAGTAGAGAAGAAGAGTGCTCTTTTCTCAAAAACAGAGTGTGTTTCATGTAAGGTGAGCTAGCATTTGTTTCCCAGTCCTAAATGGAGTTGAATCACATGCAGTTTCTGGTCTTACGAGCAAGAGTTGTTTTCTAGTAAGGAAAGTCACTATTGCACTCCCATTGCCATACACAGTGCAAATAGCACTCACGTCTGTTCCCAGCAAGTACAGTGTATCAGACTGAAGAGGAGCTACTGTTCTTGTCAGTTTCCTAAGCAGAGTTGAACTAGATATGGCCCGTGTGTAGGAAACACAGTCCTTTTGTTCTGAGCAAGCTCACTGTTCGGACACTTTAGGAAACACAGTAGAGTAGAAGAGTGCTCTTTTCTCTAAAGCAGAGTGTGTTTCTTGTAGGGTGAGCTAGCTTTTGTTTCCCAGTCCTAAATGGAGTTGAATCACATGCAGTTTCTGGTCCTATGAGCAAGAGTTGTTTTCTGGTAAGAAGAGTCACTATTGCGCTGCCATTGCCATACACAGGACTAATAGCAATGGCGTCTGTTCCCAGCAAGTACAGTGTAGTGGACTGAAGAGGATCTACTGTTCTTGTCAGGTTCCTAAGCAGAATTGAACTAGATATGGCCGTGTGTGTAGGAAGCACAGTTCTTTTGTTCTGAGGAAACTCGCTTTTCGGACCCCATAGGAAACACAGTAGAGTAGAAGAGTGCTCTTTTCTCAAAAGCAGAGTGTGTTTCTTGTATGGCGAGCTAGCGTTTGTTTCCCAGTCCTAAATGGATTTGAGTCACATGCAGTTGTTTGTCCTAGGAGCAAGAGTTGTGTTCTGGTAAGACGAGTCACTATTGTGCTCCAATTGCCATACACAGTGCAAATAGCACTCGCGTCTTTTCCCTGCAAGTACAGTGTATTGGACTGAAGAGGAGCTACTGTTCTTGTCAGTTTCCTAAGCATAGTTGAACTAGATATGGCCCGTGTGTGTAGGAAGCACAGATCTTTTGTTCTGAGCAAGCTCACTGTCTGGACCCCATAGGAAACACAGTAGAGTAGAAGAGTGCTCTTTTCTCTAAAGCAGAGTGTGTTTCTTGTAATGCGAGCTAGCATTTGTTTCCCAGTCCTAAATGGAGTTGAATCACATGCAGTTTCTGGTCCTACGAGCAAGAGTTGTTTTCTGGTAAGGAAAGTCACTATTGCGCTCCCATTGCCATACACAGGGCAAATAGCATTGGCGTCTGTTCCCACCATGTACATTGTATTGGACTGAAAAGGTGCTACTTTTCTTCTCAGTTTCCTAACCAGAGTTGAACTAGATATTGCCCGTGTGTGTAGGAAGTACAGTTCTTTTTTTCTGAGCAAGCTCACTGTTCTGGCCCTATAGGAAACACAGTAGAGTAGAAGAGTGCTCTTTTCTCAAAAGCAGAGTGTGTTTCTTGTAAAGCGAGCTACAGTTTGTTTTCCAGTCCTAAATGGAGTTGAATCACATGCAGTTTCTGGTCCTACGAGCAAGAGTTGTTTTCTGGTAAGAAGAGTCACTATTGAGCTGCCATTGCCATACACAGGACAAATAGCACTGGCGTGTGTTCCCAGCAAGTACAGTGTATTGGACTGAAGAGGATCTACTGTTCTTGTCAGGTTCCTAAGCAGATTTGAACTAGATATGGCCGTGTGTAGGAAGCACAGTTCTTTTGTTCTAAGCAAGCTCACTGTCGGACACCATAGGAAACCCAGTAGAGTAGAAGAGTGCTCTTTTCTCAAAAGCAGAGTGAGTTTCTTGTAAGGCGAGCTAGAATTTGTTTCCCAGTCCTAAATGGAGTTGAATCACATGCAGTTTCTGGTCCTATGAGCAAGAGTTGTTTTCTGGTAAGGAAAGTCACTATTGCGCTCCCATTGCCATACACAGTGCAAATAGCACTCGCGTCTGTTCCCAGCAAGTACAGTGTATCGGACTGAAGAGGAGCTACTGTTCTTGTCAGTTTCCTAAGCAGAGTTGAACTAGTTATGGCCTGTGTGTAGGAAGCACAGTTCTTTTGTTCTGAGCAAGCTCACTGTTCTGGCCCTATAGGAAACACAGTAGAGTAGAAGAGTGCTCTTTTCCCTAAAGCAGAGTGTGTTTCTTGTAAGGCGAGCTAACGTTTGTTTCCCAGTCCTAAATGGAGTTGAATCACATGCAGTTTCTAGTCCTACGAGCACGAGTTGTTTTATGGTAAGAAGAGTCACTATTGCGCTGCCATTGTCATAAACAGGACAAATAGCACTGGCGTCTGTTCCCAGCAAGTACAGTGTATTGTAATGAAGAGGATCTACTGTTCTTATTAGGTTCCTAAGCAGAATTGAACTAGAAATGGCCGTATGTGTAGGAAGCACAGTTCTTATGTTCTGAGCAAGTTCACTCTTCTGGCCCTATAGGATACACAGTAGAGTAGAAGAGTGCTTATTTCTCAAAAGCAGAGTGTGTTTTTGTAAGGCAAGCTAGCGTTTGTTTCCCAGTCCTAAATGAAGTTGAATCATATGCAGTTTCTGGTCCTATGAACAAGAATTGTTTTCTGGTAAGGAAAGTCACTATTGTGCTCCCATTGCCCTACACAAGGCAAATAGCCCTCGCGTCTTTTCCCAGCAAGTACAGTGTATTGGACTGAATAGGAGCTACTGTTCTTGTCAGTTTACTAAGCAGAGTTGAACTAGATATGGTCCGTGTTTGTAGGAAGCACAGTTCTTTTGTTCTGAGCAAGCTCACTGTTTGGACCCCATAGGAAACACAGTAGAATAGAAGAGTGCTCTTTTATCTAAAGCAGATTGTGTGTTTCTTTTAAGGCGAGCTACAGTTTGTTTCCCAGTCCTAAATGGTTGGAATCACATGCAGTTTCTGGTCCTACAAGCAAGAGTTGTTTTCTGGTAAGGAAAGTCACCATTGTGCTCCCATTGCCATACACAGTGCAAATAGCCCTCCCGTCTGTTCCCAGCAATTACAGTGTATTGGACTGAAGAGGAGCTACTGTTCTTCTCAGTTTCCTAAGCAGAGTTGAACTAGATATGGCCCGTGTGTGTAGGAAGCACAGTTCTTTTTTTCTGAGCAAGCTCACTGTTCTGGCCCTATAGGAAACACAGTAGTGTAGAAGAGTCCTCTTTTCTGAAAAGCAAAGTGTGTTTCTTGTAAAGCGACCTAGAGTTTGTTTCCCAGTCCTAAATGGAGTTTAATCACATGCAGTTTCTGGTCCTACGAGCAAGAGTTGTTTTCTGGTAAGAAGAGTCACTATTGAGCTGCCATTGCCATACACAGGACTAATAGCACTGGCGTCTGTTCCCAGCAAGTACAGTGTATTGGATTCAAGAGGATATACTGTTTTGTCACGTTCCTAAGCAGACTTGAACTAGATATGGCCGTGTGAGTAGGAAGCACAGTTTTTTTGTTCTGAGCAAGCTCACTGTTCGGAACACATAGGAAACACAGTAGAGTAGAAGTGTGCTCTTTTCTCAAAAGCAGAGTGTGTTTCTTGGAAGTCGAGCTAGGGTTTGTTTCCCAGTCCTAAATGGAGTTGAATCACATGCAGTTTCTGGTCTTACGAGCAAAAGTTGTTTTCTAGTAAGGAAAGTCACTATTGCACTCCCATTGCCATACACAGTGCAAATAGCACTCGCGTCTGTTCCCTGCAAGTACAGTGTATTGTACTGAAGAGGATCTACTGTTCTTGTCAGTTTCCTAAGCAGAGTTGAACTAGATATGGCCCGTGTGTGTAGGAAGCACAGTTCTTTTGTTCTGAGCAAGCTCACTCTTCGGACCCGATAGGAAACACAATAGAGTTGAAGAGTGCTCTTTTCTCAAAAGCAGAGTGTGTTTCATGTGAGGTGAGCTAGCTTTTGTTTCCCAGTCCTAAATGGAGTTGAATCACATGCAGTTTCTGGTCCTACGAGCAAGAGTTGTTTTCTGGTAAGAAGAGTCACTATTGTGCTGCCATTGCCATACACAGGACAAATAGCACTGGCGTCTGTTCCCAGCAAGTACAGTGTATTGGACTGAAGAGGATCTACTGTTCTTGTCAGGTCCTTAAGCAGAATTTAACTAGATATGGCCGTGTGTGTAGGAAGCACAGTTCTTTGTTCTGAGCAAGCTCACTGTTCTGACCCCATAGGAAACACAGTAGAGTAGAAGAGTGCTCTTTTCTCAAAAGCAGAGTGTGTTTCTTGTAAGGCGAGCTAGCGTTTGTTTCCCAGTCCTAAATGGAGTTGAGTCACATGCATTTTTTTGTCCTATGAGCAAGAGTTGTTTTCTGGTAAGGAAAGTCACTATTGCGCTCCCCTTGCCATACATACTGCAAATAGCTCTCGCGTCTGTTCCCAGCAAGTACAGTGTATCAGACTGAAGAGGAGCTACTGTTCTTGTCAGTTTCCTAAGCAGAATTGAACTAGATATGGCCGTGTGTGTAGGAAGCACAGTAATTTTGTTCTGAGCAAACTCACTGTTCTGGTCCTATAGGAAACAGTAGAGTAGAAGAGTGCTCTTTTCTCAAAAGCAGAGTGTGTTTCTTGTAAGGAGAGCTAGCGTTTGTTTCCCAGTCCTAAATGTAGTTGAATCACATGCAGTTTTTGGTACTACGAGTAAGAGTTGTTTTCTGGTAAGGAAAGTCACTATTGTGCTCCCATTTCCATACACAGTGCAAATAGCACTCGCATCTGTTCCCAGGAAGTACAGTGTATTGGACTGAAGCGCAGCTACTGTTCATGTCAGTTTGCTAAGCAGAGTTGAACTAGATATGGCCCCTGTGTATAGGAAGCACAGTTCTTTTGTTCTGAGCAAGCTCACTGTTCGGACCACATAGGAAACACAGAAGAGTAAAAGAGTGCTCTTTTCTCAAAAGCAGAGTGTGTTTCTTGTAAGGCGAGCTAGTGTTTGTTCCCCAGTCAGAAATGGAGTAGAATCCCATGCAGTTTTTGTTCCTACGAGGAAGAGGTTTTTTCTGATAAGAAGAGTCACTATTGCGCTCCTATTTCTATACACAGTACAAATAGGACTCTCGTCTGTTCCCAGCTAGTACAGTGTATTGGACTGAAGAGGAGCTAACGTTCTTGTCAGTTTCCTAAGAAGAGTTGAACTAGATATGGCCCGTGTGTGTAGGAAGCACAGTTCTTTTGTTCTGAGCAAGCTCACTGTTCTGGCCCTATAGGAAACACAGTAGAGTAGAAGAGTGCTCTTTTCTCAAAAGCAGAGTGTGTTTTTGTAAGGAGAATTAGCGTTTGTTTCCTAGTCCTAAATGGAGTTGAATCACATGCAGTTTCTGGTCCTATGAACAAGAGTTTTTTTCTGTTAAGGAAAGTCACTATTGTGCTCCCATTGCCCTACACAAGGCAAATAGCACTCGCGTCTTTTCCCAGCAAGTACAGTGTATTGGACTGAATAGGAGCTACTGTTCTTGTCAGTTTCCTAAGCAGAGTTGAACTAGATATGGTCCGTGTGTGTAGGAAGCACAGTTCTTTTGTTCTGAGCAAGCTCACTGTTTGGACCCCATAGGAAACACAGTAGAGTAGAAGAATGCTCTTTTCTCTAAAGCAGAGTGTGTTTCTTGTAAAGCGAGCTAGAGTTTGTTTCCCAGTCCTAAATGTAGTGGAATCACATGCAGTTTCTGGTCCTACGAGCAAGAGTTGTTTTCTGGTAAGAAGAGTCACTATTGCGCTGCCATTGCCATACACAGGACAAATAGCACTGGCGTCTGTTCCCAGCAAGTACAGTGTATTGGACTGAAGAGGTTCTACTGTTCTTGTCAGGTTCCTAAGCAGATTGAACTAGATATGGCCGTGTGTGTAGGAAGCACAGTTTTTTTGTTCTGAGCAAGCTCACTTTTCGGAACACATAGGAAACACAGTAGAGTAGAAGAGTGCTCTTTTCTCAAAAACAGAGTGTGTTTCATGTAAGGTGAGCTAGCATTTGTTTCCCAGTCCTAAATGGAGTTGAATCACATGCAGTTTCTGGTCTTACGAGCAAGAGTTGTTTTCTAGTAAGGAAAGTCACTATTGCACTCCCATTGCCATACACAGTGCAAATAGCACTCACGTCTGTTCCCAGCAAGTACAGTGTATCAGACTGAAGAGGAGCTACTGTTCTTGTCAGTTTCCTAAGCAGAGTTGAACTAGATATGGCCCGTGTGTAGGAAGCACAGTCCTTTTGTTCTGAGCAAGCTCACTGTTCGGACACTTTAGGAAACACAGTAGAGTAGAAGAGTGCTCTTTTCTCTAAAGCAGAGTGTGTTTCTTGTAGGGTGAGCTAGCTTTTGTTTCCCAGTCCTAAATGGAGTTGAATCACATGCAGTTTCTGGTCCTATGAGCAAGAGTTGTTTTCTGGTAAGAAGAGTCACTATTGCGCTGCCATTGCCATACACAGGACTAATAGCAATGGCGTCTGTTCCCAGCAAGTACAGTGTAGTGGACTGAAGAGGATCTACTGTTCTTGTCAGGTTCCTAAGCAGAATTGAACTAGATATGGCCGTGTGTGTAGGAAGCACAGTTCTTTTGTTCTGAGGAAACTCGCTTTTCGGACCCCATAGGTAACACAGTAGAGTAGAAGAGTGCTCTTTTCTCAAAAGCAGAGTGTGTTTCTTGTATGGCGAGCTAGCGTTTGTTTCCCAGTCCTAAATGGATTTGAGTCACATGCAGTTGTTTGTCCTAGGAGCAAGAGTTGTGTTCTGGTAAGACGAGTCACTATTGTGCTCCAATTGCCATACACAGTGCAAATAGCACTCGCGTCTTTTCCCTGCAAGTACAGTGTATTGGACTGAAGAGGAGCTACTGTTCTTGTCAGTTTCCTAAGCATAGTTGAACTAGATATGGCCCGTGTGTGTAGGAAGCACAGATCTTTTGTTCTGAGCAAGCTCACTGTCTGGACCCCATAGGAAACACAGTAGAGTAGAAGAGTGCTCTTTTCTCTAAAGCAGAGTGTGTTTCTTGTAATGCGAGCTAGCATTTGTTTCCCAGTCCTAAATGGAGTTGAATCACATGCAGTTTCTGGTCCTACGAGCAAGAGTTGTTTTCTGGTAAGGAAAGTCACTATTGCGCTCCCATTGCCATACACAGGGCAAATAGCATTGGCGTCTGTTCCCACCATGTACATTGTATTGGACTGAAAAGGTGCTACTTTTCTTCTCAGTTTCCTAACCAGAGTTGAACTAGATATTGCCCGTGTGTGTAGGAAGTACAGTTCTTTTTTTCTGAGCAAGCTCACTGTTCTGGCCCTATAGGAAACACAGTAGAGTAGAAGAGTGCTCTTTTCTCAAAAGCAGAGTGTGTTTCTTGTAAAGCGAGCTACAGTTTGTTTTCCAGTCCTAAATGGAGTTGAATCACATGCAGTTTCTGGTCCTACGAGCAAGAGTTGTTTTCTGGTAAGAAGAGTCACTATTGAGCTGCCATTGCCATACACAGGACAAATAGCACTGGCGTGTGTTCCCAGCAAGTACAGTGTATTGGACTGAAGAGGATCTACTGTTCTTGTCAGGTTCCTAAGCAGATTTGAACTAGATATGGCCGTGTGTAGGAAGCACAGTTCTTTTGTTCTAAGCAAGCTCACTGTCGGACACCATAGGAAACCCAGTAGAGTAGAAGAGTTCTCTTTTCTCAAAAGCAGAGTGAGTTTCTTGTAAGGCGAGCTAGAATTTGTTTCCCAGTCCTAAATGGAGTTGAATCACATGCAGTTTCTGGTCCTATGAGCAAGAGTTGTTTTCTGGTAAGGAAAGTCACTATTGCGCTCCCATTGCCATACACAGTGCAAATAGCACTCGCGTCTGTTCCCAGCAAGTACAGTGTATCGGACTGAAGAGGAGCTACTGTTCTTGTCAGTTTCCTAAGCAGAGTTGAACTAGTTATGGCCTGTGTGTAGGAAGCACAGTTCTTTTGTTCTGAGCAAGCTCACTGTTCTGGCCCTATAGGAAACACAGTAGAGTAGAAGAGTGCTCTTTTCCCTAAAGCAGAGTGTGTTTCTTGTAAGGCGAGCTAACGTTTGTTTCCCAGTCCTAAATGGAGTTGAATCACATGCAGTTTCTAGTCCTACGAGCACGAGTTGTTTTATGGTAAGAAGAGTCACTATTGCGCTGCCATTGTCATAAACAGGACAAATAGCACTGGCGTCTGTTCCCAGCAAGTACAGTGTATTGTAATGAAGAGGATCTACTGTTCTTATTAGGTTCCTAAGCAGAATTGAACTAGAAATGGCCGTATGTGTAGGAAGCACAGTTCTTATGTTCTGAGCAAGTTCACTCTTCTGGCCCTATAGGATACACAGTAGAGTAGAAGAGTGCTTATTTCTCAAAAGCAGAGTGTGTTTTTGTAAGGCAAGCTAGCGTTTGTTTCCCAGTCCTAAATGAAGTTGAATCATATGCAGTTTCTGGTCCTATGAACAAGAATTGTTTTCTGGTAAGGAAAGTCACTATTGTGCTCCCATTGCCCTACACAAGGCAAATAGCCCTCGCGTCTTTTCCCAGCAAGTACAGTGTATTGGACTGAATAGGAGCTACTGTTCTTGTCAGTTTACTAAGCAGAGTTGAACTAGATATGGTCCGTGTTTGTAGGAAGCACAGTTCTTTTGTTCTGAGCAAGCTCACTGTTTGGACCCCATAGGAAACACAGTAGAATAGAAGAGTGCTCTTTTATCTAAAGCAGATTGTGTGTTTCTTTTAAGGCGAGCTACAGTTTGTTTCCCAGTCCTAAATGGTTGGAATCACATGCAGTTTCTGGTCCTACAAGCAAGAGTTGTTTTCTGGTAAGGAAAGTCACCATTGTGCTCCCATTGCCATACACAGTGCAAATAGCCCTCCCGTCTGTTCCCAGCAATTACAGTGTATTGGACTGAAGAGGAGCTACTGTTCTTCTCAGTTTCCTAAGCAGAGTTGAACTAGATATGGCCCGTGTGTGTAGGAAGCACAGTTCTTTTTTTCTGAGCAAGCTCACTGTTCTGGCCCTATAGGAAACACAGTAGTGTAGAAGAGTCCTCTTTTCTGAAAAGCAAAGTGTGTTTCTTGTAAAGCGACCTAGAGTTTGTTTCCCAGTCCTAAATGGAGTTTAATCACATGCAGTTTCTGGTCCTACGAGCAAGAGTTGTTTTCTGGTAAGAAGAGTCACTATTGAGCTGCCATTGCCATACACAGGACTAATAGCACTGGCGTCTGTTCCCAGCAAGTACAGTGTATTGGATTCAAGAGGATATACTGTTTTGTCACGTTCCTAAGCAGACTTGAACTAGATATGGCCGTGTGAGTAGGAAGCACAGTTTTTTTGTTCTGAGCAAGCTCACTGTTCGGAACACATAGGAAACACAGTAGAGTAGAAGTGTGCTCTTTTCTCAAAAGCAGAGTGTGTTTCTTGGAAGTCGAGCTAGGGTTTGTTTCCCAGTCCTAAATGGAGTTGAATCACATGCAGTTTCTGGTCTTACGAGCAAAAGTTGTTTTCTAGTAAGGAAAGTCACTATTGCACTCCCATTGCCATACACAGTGCAAATAGCACTCGCGTCTGTTCCCTGCAAGTACAGTGTATTGTACTGAAGAGGATCTACTGTTCTTGTCAGTTTCCTAAGCAGAGTTGAACTAGATATGGCCCGTGTGTGTAGGAAGCACAGTTCTTTTGTTCTGAGCAAGCTCACTCTTCGGACCCGATAGGAAACACAATAGAGTTGAAGAGTGCTCTTTTCTCAAAAGCAGAGTGTGTTTCATGTGAGGTGAGCTAGCTTTTGTTTCCCAGTCCTAAATGGAGTTGAATCACATGCAGTTTCTGGTCCTACGAGCAAGAGTTGTTTTCTGGTAAGAAGAGTCACTATTGTGCTGCCATTGCCATACACAGGACAAATAGCACTGGCGTCTGTTCCCAGCAAGTACAGTGTATTGGACTGAAGAGGATCTACTGTTCTTGTCAGGTCCTTAAGCAGAATTTAACTAGATATGGCCGTGTGTGTAGGAAGCACAGTTCTTTGTTCTGAGCAAGCTCACTGTTCTGACCCCATAGGAAACACAGTAGAGTAGAAGAGTGCTCTTTTCTCAAAAGCAGAGTGTGTTTCTTGTAAGGCGAGCTAGCGTTTGTTTCCCAGTCCTAAATGGAGTTGAGTCACATGCATTTTTTTGTCCTATGAGCAAGAGTTGTTTTCTGGTAAGGAAAGTCACTATTGCGCTCCCCTTGCCATACATACTGCAAATAGCTCTCGCGTCTGTTCCCAGCAAGTACAGTGTATCAGACTGAAGAGGAGCTACTGTTCTTGTCAGTTTCCTAAGCAGAATTGAACTAGATATGGCCGTGTGTGTAGGAAGCACAGTAATTTTGTTCTGAGCAAACTCACTGTTCTGGTCCTATAGGAAACAGTAGAGTAGAAGAGTGCTCTTTTCTCAAAAGCAGAGTGTGTTTCTTGTAAGGAGAGCTAGCGTTTGTTTCCCAGTCCTAAATGTAGTTGAATCACATGCAGTTTTTGGTACTACGAGTAAGAGTTGTTTTCTGGTAAGGAAAGTCACTATTGTGCTCCCATTTCCATACACAGTGCAAATAGCACTCGCATCTGTTCCCAGGAAGTACAGTGTATTGGACTGAAGCGCAGCTACTGTTCATGTCAGTTTGCTAAGCAGAGTTGAACTAGATATGGCCCCTGTGTATAGGAAGCACAGTTCTTTTGTTCTGAGCAAGCTCACTGTTCGGACCACATAGGAAACACAGAAGAGTAAAAGAGTGCTCTTTTCTCAAAAGCAGAGTGTGTTTCTTGTAAGGCGAGCTAGTGTTTGTTCCCCAGTCAGAAATGGAGTAGAATCCCATGCAGTTTTTGTTCCTACGAGGAAGAGGTTTTTTCTGATAAGAAGAGTCACTATTGCGCTCCTATTTCTATACACAGTACAAATAGGACTCTCGTCTGTTCCCAGCTAGTACAGTGTATTGGACTGAAGAGGAGCTAACGTTCTTGTCAGTTTCCTAAGAAGAGTTGAACTAGATATGGCCCGTGTGTGTAGGAAGCACAGTTCTTTTGTTCTGAGCAAGCTCACTGTTCTGGCCCTATAGGAAACACAGTAGAGTAGAAGAGTGCTCTTTTCTCAAAAGCAGAGTGTGTTTTTGTAAGGAGAATTAGCGTTTGTTTCCTAGTCCTAAATGGAGTTGAATCACATGCAGTTTCTGGTCCTATGAACAAGAGTTTTTTTCTGTTAAGGAAAGTCACTATTGTGCTCCCATTGCCCTACACAAGGCAAATAGCACTCGCGTCTTTTCCCAGCAAGTACAGTGTATTGGACTGAATAGGAGCTACTGTTCTTGTCAGTTTCCTAAGCAGAGTTGAACTAGATATGGTCCGTGTGTGTAGGAAGCACAGTTCTTTTGTTCTGAGCAAGCTCACTGTTTGGACCCCATAGGAAACACAGTAGAGTAGAAGAATGCTCTTTTCTCTAAAGCAGAGTGTGTTTCTTGTAAAGCGAGCTAGAGTTTGTTTCCCAGTCCTAAATGTAGTGGAATCACATGCAGTTTCTGGTCCTACGAGCAAGAGTTGTTTTCTGGTAAGAAGAGTCACTATTGCGCTGCCATTGCCATACACAGGACAAATAGCACTGGCGTCTGTTCCCAGCAAGTACAGTGTATTGGACTGAAGAGGTTCTACTGTTCTTGTCAGGTTCCTAAGCAGATTGAACTAGATATGGCCGTGTGTGTAGGAAGCACAGTTTTTTTGTTCTGAGCAAGCTCACTTTTCGGAACACATAGGAAACACAGTAGAGTAGAAGAGTGCTCTTTTCTCAAAAGCAGAGTGTGTTTCTTGGAAGTCGAGCTAGCGTTTGTTTCCCAGTCCTAAATGGAGTTGAGTCACATGCAGTTTTTTGTCCTGTGAGCAAGAGTTGTTTTCTGGTAAGAAGAGTCACTATTGTGCTCCAATGCCATACACAGTGCAAATAGCACTCGCGTCTGTTCCCCGCAAGTACAGTGTATTGGAGTGAAGAGGTGCTACTGTTCTTGTTTGTTTCCTAAGCAGAGTTGAACTAGATATGGCCCGTGTGTGGAGAAAGCGCAGTTCTTTGTTCTGAGCAAGCTCACTGTTTGGACCCCATAGGAAACACAGTAGAGTAGAAGAGTGCTCTTTTCTCTAAAGCAGAGTGTGTTTCTTGTAAGGCGAGCTATCATTTGTTTACCAGTCCTAAATGGAGTTGAATCACATGCAGTTTCTGGTCCTAAGAGCAAGAGTTGTTTTCTGGTAAGGAAAGTCACTATTGCACTCCCCTTGCCATCCATAGTGCCAATAGCTCTCACGTCTGTTTCCAGCAAGTACAGGGTATCGGACTGAAGAGGAGCTACTGTTCTTGTCAGTTTCCTAAGCAGAGTTGAACTAGATATGGCCCGTGTGTGTAGGAAGCACAGTTCTTTTGTTCTGAGCAAGCTCACTGTTTGGACCCCATAGGAAACACAGTAGAGTAGAAGAGTGCTCTTTTCTCTAAAGCAGAGTGTGTTTCTTGTAAGGCGAGCTAGCGTTTGTTTCCCAGTCCTAAATGGAGTGGAATCACATGCAGTTTCTGGTCCTACGAGCAAGAGTTGTTTTCTGGTAAGGAAAGTCACTATTGCGCTCCCATTGCCATACACAGTGCAAATAGCCCTCCCGTCTTTTCCCAGCAATTACAGAGTATTGGACTGAAAAGGAGCTACTGTTCTTCTCAGTTTTCTAAGCAGAGTTGAACTAGATGTGGCCCGTGTGTGTAGGAAGTACAGTTCTTTTTTTCTGAGCAAGCTCACTGTTCTGGCCCTATAGGAAACACAGTAGAGTAGAAGAGTGCTCTTTTCTCAAAAGCAGAGTGTGTTTCTTGTAAAGCGAACTAGAGTTTGTTTCCCAGTCCTAAATGGAGTGGAATCACATGAGTTTCTGGTCCTACGAGCAAGAGTTGTTTTCTGGTAAGAAGAGTCACTATTGCACTGCCATTGCCATACACAGGACAAATAGCACTGGCGTCTGTTTCCAGCAAGTACAGTGTATTGGACTGAGGAGGATCTACTGTTCTTGTCAGGTTCCTAAGCAGACTTGAACTAGATATTGCCATGTGTGTAGGAAGCACAGTTTTTTGTTCTGAGCAAGCTCACTTTTCGGAACACATAGGAAACACAGTAGAGTAGAAGAGTGCTCTTTTCTGAAAAGCAGAGTGTGTTTCTTGGAAGTTGAGCTAGCGTTTGTTTCCCAGTCCTAAATGAAGTTGAATCACATGCAGTTTCTTGTCCTAAGAGCAAGAGTTGTTTTATGGTAAGAAGAGTCACTATTGCGCTGCCATTGCCATACACAGTACAAATAGCACTGGCGTCTGTTCCCAGCAAGTACAGTGTTTTGGACTGAAGAGGATCTACTGTTCTTGTCAGGTTCCTAAGCAGAATTGAACTAGATATGGCCGAGTGTTTAGGAAGCACAGTTCTTATGTTCTGAGCAAGCTCACTGTTCGGACACCATAGGAAATACAGTAGAGTAGATGAGTGATCTTTTCTCAAAA